>NC_086448.1:532485524-532587242 GCF_028390025.1 Pseudophryne corroboree
AATATCCAATACGGCAGGCGGCACTCAGAGACTTGTACTTAGCTGTAAGTATGCATAAATACCCCGTCGGGTGTGCTTTATTGTGACTGCCTATTTAAGGTCACTGTTTGACACATTGTTTCCCCTGAAGAAAGGGAGAAGTCCCCGAAACGTCACAATAAAGCACACCCCACAGGATATTTATGCATACTTACAGCTAAGTACAAGACTGAGTGCTGCCTGCCGTATTGGATATATATATATATATATATATATATGGATTGAGTAGTGGGAGTAGGGCGCCACAGGTGTATGTGAGCAGATAGCTTATTATAGTATAATACTTTGGTTCAAGACACTCCTTTTAATAATATAAGGTGTCAGCTAACCCCTAAATACTCGGCACGGATAAGCTGCCTTTAGAGTTAAAATGTGGAAAAAAAGGGGGGATAGGGGTATCAGCGACTTACAGTGTCTAATATATTGATATAAATATGAAGAATATTCCAGGATACGGTTTAGAAAAAAAGGTAACAAAATATTTATTTATACAATTTAAAACATAATGATGGGATAAAAAAATAGATGAAGTCTGATGGACGAAACGCGTTAGTTGTACCTCTACTGACTCTCCGTTTTTAAAGATAAGCATTATTCTCTTATCCTAAAATATCTTTTATCAGTACAATATTGTTTTTACTGATGTTATGTGATTCAAGGTTCTAGCTAAATTATATATTTTTTATCTATTCTTTTGGTATTATCAAGCTTTTATATTCTATTTTCTTATCCCATCATTATTTTTTAAATTGTATAAATAAATATTTTGTTACCTTTTTTTCTAAACCGTATCCTGGAATATTCTTCATATTTATATCAATATATTAGACACTGTAAGTCGCTGATACCCCTATCCCCCCTTTTTTTCCATATATATATATATATATATATATATATATTTTATATAAAATATAAACACAGAAACGTTTTCTTACAAATCCTGAATTTGCCCCTGGCCAGTGGATCTAATGCCGCCAAAGATGTTTAGCATATGATGGTAGTGCAGTGGGCAGATGCGATGGGCCAAGTGGTTCTTATCTGCTAAAATCACGCAATTTGGACTTTTTTTTGTTCCCAGAGTATTACTAACCTCAATAACATAAATGTTATTTTATTAATAATCCATAGTTAATTTTTTTTGTGCCCCACGACACAGACCCCCCCCCCCCCCATATCAGTAGTCACACCCCCACCATACTGGTCACACTCCCTGTGGCGGCGCACAGTAGGCCCTTTATAAATTTCAGCTCCAGGCCCATCAGGACCTTAATCTGGCACTGCAGGAGGGCATCAATTTGTAGCACAATCATGTGAACTGGGGCAGTAATTTATATTATATTTATATTGCTGTGTTTAGTTGCTTGATATTTATATTATAGTTCTGTATTTTCGGCATTTATCGCTGCTTTCTTTAAAATGAAAAAAATCTTAAAGACATAAAGCTATGTAGTAGTTTCTATGTGAAAATAGGAACACGATTGTGGTGGGTTGGACTACAATTTAAGGGGCACAAGCTAAAATGTTACCTAGGTTACTAAATTGGTCAGAGCTGGCACTGCTTTTTAAGGGACACCTGGTGGTACATTTACTAAAGGGCAGGGTTATAGAATAGGAGATGTTGCCCATAGCAACCAATCAGATTCTACTTATTTATCTGATACCTTCTAGAAGATAATAGCTAGAATATGATTGGATGCTATGAGCAACATTTCCACATCTATAAACCCACACTTTAGTAAATATACATTGTGGTGTAAAGACTGATGATGATGAACCTGCAGCTCTATGTGCTTCTGATTACTTCTTCTATCAAGTCACAGACATTGTTTTGGATACTTTGTTTGTCATTTCTATTTGGATTACTGCAGGAATGAAGATTGCACTTTATTACTTTAAAGGGGTACACAACGCATAGTGTTTTTATATTCTATTATTTTATTTTTTTAATAAAACTCTAATAAATCTTTCACAATGATGAACAACACTCTCTTGGTCTCCAGCAGCCAAAACTATGCTGTCTGTGGGGGAGCCACTACAGCCGGGAGACTTGGTCCTGGGGCTGCCGGGCTATGTATGCTGAATGCTGGGGTTCAGTAGCCTAGCTCCCGGCGTCCTAGCGATACAGAGAGGAGTATGCACAAGATGGGTGAGCTGCAAGAATTCACGCAGGGGGACATCGAGAGCCAGCTCCCATACCTGCAGCGTTGAGACTAAATTCTACCAGGTAAAAGGACCTCTGAAGTCACAACCACCACGTGAGCTGCAACAGGAGGGCAGGAGCAAGGTTGGAACATGGAACCTGAAAATTACCTTCGCAGCTCTCTTCGCTCACCATGCTTTGGGCTCCATGGTTCACTTGCCTCCAGGTTACTAAAGGGACTAGATTTTTACATGGATAGTGAAACCATCCTTGCTCCTCCCCAAGATATCGGAAGTCCTTTAGCCTTCTTGGATCTAGCATCTACTATACCCATAGTGCTGAGAGCAGCCAGGGGTGTGCGCAGAGCTGTGGCTGGGGGTCTGCGAACTCCATCTCCCAGTGCAGCATTTCAGCTGTGCTATTTACCCCTGGTGCACTGAATAGGGTAAGTGTGAGCGGAGCTGCCCGCTGGGGAACTGAGACTTCCAACTCCCAGTGGGAAGATGCTGGGTGATATGATGCCACCTTTTGGAGGCTGCAACGAGGCAGAATATTCAGCTGAGGGCTGAGCATCCATCACTGGGATCAAGGAGCCCCAGCACTACAAGACAGCGGGGCTGCGTGCTGCACACAGGGGACCAGGCTGAGGGGGGGGGGGGGGATACTTTGTACAAAGAGCCGCTTTGTTATGTGGAGGTAGATAACCCTGCCATGCTAGGGTGCCCTGGGCACAGTAGATTAAAAACTCTAAAAGTGTGATTTGAAATGTATGCGCAGACATGAGCTGGGACCGTAGGTCCCAGGATGCAGTGCTGCAGGGTCTAAAGTCAAAGTCTGCATTTTAACTGTATTTATATGTACAGTGTATTTTTCAATGTAAGTCAAGGTACAATGCACTTATGTTTCTCCCTGGTGGTTTAGGGGGAATCCAGAGCTCTATGTGGGCTGCTAGGTCTCCTAGCCCCTTCCCATGCAAAATGCATGCCTTCTGTTATAGCTTCTCCAATAAAAGTAGTATGGGAAGGCTGAGGAAAAGTTGACCAACCCAGCCAGCTATCTTGTTTCAGGGAGCCCCAAGGGACTTTCACTCTATGAGCAGGAGACTCTGCCTGGGGACCCTGGTTGCCTATTTTTGAATTCAGAATATAGATGGTGAGCTGGGTCTCTTAGCAGATTCCTGGAAGATTGTTTTGGGGGGAACATTTTCCTAACCCCAGACAAGCCAGCACCTAGACTGTGACTAACACTGCAGGTATCCAAGGCACAGGGAAGTGACCACTCTTCACTGTTGATAGGGGACAATGTTAAAGGTGATCTTGACTTGGCAATGCAAGACACATGCACTTAACTTGATTGGGTAAAGAGCATAGGGTAGAACTACCCCCTGTGATATTGTGTGTTGGATCGAGAAAAAAAGGAGGTCTGAGTGCCTCAGAGTATATACCTTTTGTGACATCTAGTAGTGTTGAACTGCTGTTAACATCTGTATGCTGTATCTCTTTGAAAAAGGAAGAGTCTTTTTAAAGACTATTTGGGCAATAAACATCTTGCTTTCAAGACAACTGCCTTTCATCTTGCGACCAACAGGAATGAGACACGCACAGTCCCATTCTCTGCCTGCTCTGGGTTGAGCCCAGCGTCTCCAAGCTCCACTCTCTGCCAGCTATCGTGCAGGGCCTGGTCCAGGTCAATGACCAGTGGGGGTCAACCGACACCAGTCAGGAGGTGTGGTAGCAGCATGCATATGCAGCAGCAAGCGATATCAGGTGCTGGTTGTAGAATCATGAGTAGAAAAGCGGATCCAGGTGACACGCTGAAGGAACCTTGTGGTGGCAGCAAAATACACGCTAACTGCACAGTGGGTGGAGTCTGTAACATGCGGTTACTGACAGTAAGAGGCAATCCCCTACTGGCTCAGATCCCGTGAAACCCAATGCAAATATGTGATTGCTTGGCATGGGCAGTGAGACACATCCACTCACAGATTAAGTATAGAAAGTAAACACAAGTGTGTGATTTGTGTAAATGGGTGGTAATTGGGTAGAAAAGAGGTGAAGTGGGTGGTTCAGGAACTTGATAAACTTGCGTAAAGAGGAGGGTTTTCAGAGAATGCTAGAAGTTTATAATGGAAGAAAGGCAATTCCACAGAGTTTGTGTTGCCCAAAACAATCCCTGTTACCATGTAGATAGTGAAGAGATTTGTGTTGGTGCAGTTTTGTTGATAGCCTTGCTTGTTATTAGAAGTTCTTTATATTCAAATAGGTAAAATTCAGGCAACCAATGAAGGGACTAGGGAAGGGCAGCAGTGGACCATGTGCACCCCATACTGGACCAGCATGCAGTGTTTTCGTCCAGAATCCAGTCGGCCGTGCAGTTTTCATGCGGCCTTGGGCTGTGTATAAGCAGTCAGTATGCAGTTATTCCCATTGCTAACCCCCAGGCCAGCACAGTAAAATTAGTTTATAATATGGTAATATGCAGGGGTTAAAGTGGGGGTGGAATGAGGTGGAACTCCATTGCCCTGCACAGTAATTCCAACAGAAAAGCCCACCCCATCATCTGCGTCAATCGATGATACAGGCGGCACTAGTGTTGCTGATGAGCTGCAGCCACCTACTCCTTCCTCAGGTCCTAGTGCCTCCATGGTCCTCCTCCATGAGTTCCACCACCTCACCAGGACCACTTTAAGCCCTGGTAATATGGTAACAATGGCTGTGGAGCTTAAATAAGTCACTGGTTGCCGCATATCTTATGAAGTGTTTAAGTTTCAGCTGCCCTCAGTATACAGAGAATGCTGGCCACTACTTCCAGACTCACACAACCCACAGACTCCAGACCCGTTACTCATCTATGATAGTTAGGAGGACCAGACACAGGCACCCACCCCTGCTGACATCTATTATGCTGTCCGCTGGGTGAAAGAATGGCTAGTGCAAAGGGGGGATGAAGAGGGAGCCTGTTAACTGAGGTGGAGGGGGATAGTCAGTAAGGGTAATGGGGGAGGGGGAGAGTCAGTAAGGGTAATGGGGG
The DNA here is from genome assembly GCF_028390025.1 of Pseudophryne corroboree. Taxonomy (NCBI): domain Eukaryota; kingdom Metazoa; phylum Chordata; class Amphibia; order Anura; family Myobatrachidae; genus Pseudophryne; species Pseudophryne corroboree. Next base: position 532,490,734 of record NC_086448.1, read on the forward strand.
TGATGACCATGGGTGTATTAAGAGAGTCACCATTCAGGTCCCATCCTCTGTAGCCACCAGTGCAAGTGAGTCGATTCTAGTGCTCTGTCAGAGTCTATTGTGTACGTGTAGTAGAAAGATCACTGGGAAAACAACATAGGCATCATGTTCCCGGTGATTTTTCTATTGATATGCATAGCCTATTGGGATGGTGATCACAATAGATGCACAGTGGTTGTGAAAGTGACTGTTAGACCACACAGAGTCCTTAACCAGGTTGCTGGGTTTATTTGCATAGAAATTACTGTTGCTAAATTTGTATAATTGTATAAGCGGCTGACTGGAATTTGGGATATTGCCCTTAATATGATCTTGTCACCAACAGACAATTTTTAGGAAAAAGACATGCATTACAAAATCAAAAATGCCCTGGTATAGCTAGGGTATAATGGAAGTTACTGCTCAAAGTTAACCAAATGCATTCATATATTTATTTATTACCATCTATTTATATAGCGCATACATATTCTGCAGCGTTTTGCAGAGAATATTTTGGTCATTCACATCACTCCCTCCCCCAGTGATGCTTACAATCTATGCTACCTACCACATGGTTGTTGGGAGCCAACTGGGCAGTATGGATGGTGTAATGGTTAGCATTACTGCCTCACAGCACTGAGGTCATGGGCTTGTTTCCCACCACGGCCCTAACTGTTTGGAGTTTGTATATTCTCCCCGTACTTGCGTGGGTTTCCTCCGGGTACTCCGGTTTTCTCCCACAATCCAAAAATATACTGGTAGGTTTATTGGCTCCCAACAAAAATTGACCCTAGTGTGTATGTGTGTGTGTGTGTGTGTGTGTGTGTGTGTGTGTGTGTGTGTGTGTGTGTGTGTACATAGTAACATAGTATCTGAGGTTGAAAAAAGACAATTGTCCATCGAGTTCAATCTATTTGTGGTCTCCTATGCATGATGATTTGACTAAAATTTCTGATTGATGCTGCTGTCAGCCGTTGCATTTTATCCCTATTTATAGTAACTATAATGCATGACTATGCACCATACCCCTGGATATCCTTATCCATTAGGAATTTATCTAACCCATACTTAAAGGTGTTGACAGATTCCACCATTACAACTCCCTCAGGCAGGGAATTCCAAACACGTATTGTCCTTACCGTGAAAAAGCCTTTACGCCGTATTGTGCGGAATCTCCTCTAACCTGAGCGAGTGTCCACAAGTCCTCTGTGTTGATTTAACCAAAAACAGGTCACGCGCAAGCTCTGTGTACATGTGGTAGGGAAAATAAACTGTAAGCTCCACTGGAGCAGGGACTGATGTGAATGGCCAAATACTCTCTTTAAAGTGCTGCAAAATATGTGTGCGCTGCACAAATAACTGGTAATAAATAAATAAATTAGCCTACCAGTATATTTTTGCAGCATGGGAGAGCCCACAGGAAACCCAGAACTATATACATTTCAAAATAATATTCAAAGGTAATAGTACACCTGGCAGAAAGTTTTTGTGATTAATATCAATGCCTGTTTATATTTTGTACAAAATCAATCCAAACCATATGGGAAAATTATTTTGGTCTGATATTTTTGGCACAAAGCTAACACTAGGAATGGTCCTGTCAGAGCCAGCGGTGTATCTACAACGGGTGCAGTTTGTGCAATGTGCACCCTGGACCAATTTTTTTCAATACTTACCTATCCGGAGTCCCGCAGCAGCAGTGACTGTGAGCACTAGGTGATGCTCAGGTCTCCGGGAAAATGGTGCGGCGGCTATTTCCCTGCCAATTTTCCATGCAGCGCATGCACAAAATTCCATTGCACTGGTTTTGGTTCAATAAATCTAGTGTCTAGTGTATATATAGTAATAGGTCAACACCAAATGGTTGACATGCATTAGGTCGACATGGTCATTAGGTTGACCCATAAAAGGTCGACACATGAAAATGTTGACATGTACAAAAGGTCGACACAAGAAAATGTCAACATGGGAAAAGGTTGACACAAGAAAAGGTCAACACCATTTGAAAAAAAAAATGTGTTATTTTCACTGTCAGAGCACAGGGAACCTCAATTAGTGAAGGTTACTATTCCCAATCGTAGTCCACATGGATGGTAAAGTATGAACAGGTTAAGAAAAAAAGAAAAAAGTGTGTCAAACATATGTGTGTCGAGCATTTAAACCTGTTGACCATAAGTACTGTAAACCATTTACAGGTTGACCTAGTGACTACGTCGGCCTTTTGACTTTCTACCTAAACACTGTAGATCTATACACCGCATAATGCTGCACCACCTAATGCTCAAAGTTACTGCCGCTGCCTGCTAGAGAGATGGGGGCCCGGACATAGACTGCACACGGGCCCCCTCCTCTCTTAGTACACCCCTGGTCAGAGCCCAGATGTCATTTCCATTGAAAACCTATAGAAAGGCTAAAAGGGGCTGGGCGCATGGAATCCCTCTCTATTTGATGGACCTTGAGTGTTACTACAAGTATGGGATAAAATTGCAAAGCCCAGATGTGATTAGCTGATAAAAACGTGTTAAAAAAACCTCACAGTCATAGGAAAAGCAACGTGTGCTTTCAAAAAGTGTATTTGGTTTATAGGTTGACCGTAAAAAAGTCAGCAGTCAATAGGTTGATAACTAATGATCAACATGCATTAGGTCGACATGGTGAAAAGGTCGACATGGTCACTAGGTCCACATGTACAAGGTCAACAATGCTTAAGGTCAATAGGTACAAAAGGTCAAAAGGTTGAAATGGCTGACATGATAATGGTCGATGGTTGACACAACTATTTAAGTGTTTTTTGCATTTTATTTCAAATATTTAATACTTTACCATTCACGTGTACTACAATTGGGAATAGTAATCTGAAGTGGACGCTGTACACTAATTGGAGTTCCCTGTGTTTTGACAGCGAAAATGACGTACAATTTTTTTTTTGTGTTGACCATTTTTGGTGTTGACCTTTTGTACCTGTCGACTATGTCGACATTTTCTATGTTGACCTTAATTTATTGTTGACATAATAATCAATACCCCCACAAAGTATTAGTTTAGGGGTTTGTACATGTATGCAACCAAGGAAATGTAGATTTGTTACTTTTCTTTTTTACAACGATAATTTCATTTTGTGTTTTCCCGCCATTTCTATGGTTGTAAGGTCATGTTAAAGGTGAAAAAAGGTTTCAGCATGATTTATCTTGATTTCAGGCTTTAGATCACAGAAACCTGCAATTTCAAAAAGGATTTGTAGACATTGTGTATCTACTGTACGGGGAACAATATGTATCAGGTAATTCCATCAGCAATGTCAAGTAGTATGTTATTTCTTACAATACAGCAATTACTATAGTGTACATAATAAGTAGTACTGAAATGGATGTGCCCAGAGGTCATTATTTTTAATCAGAATGCTCAATTTGATCTGCCTGTACAAGAAAACACCACCTTTATTGGGATTACGCTGCTGTCAGCAAAGACAATCTTTGTACAGCATTTAGTTTTGTTGATACTAGAGATGAGCGCCTGAAATTTTTCGGGTTTTGTGTTTTGGTTTTGGGTTCGGTTCCGCGGCCGTGTTTTGGGTTCGAACGCGTTTTGGCAAAACCTCACCGAATTTTTTTTGTCGGATTCGGGTGTGTTTTGGATTCGGGTGTTTTTTTCAAAAAACACTAAAAAACAGCTTAAATCATAGAATTTGGGGGTCATTTTGATCCCAAAGTATTATTAACCTCAAAAACCATAATTTACACTCATTTTCAGTCTATTCTGAATACCTCACACCTCACAATATTATTTTTAGTCCTAAAATTTGCACCGAGGTCGCTGTGTGAGTAAGATAAGCGACCCTAGTGGCCGACACAAACACCGGGCCCATCTAGGAGTGGCACTGCAGTGTCACGCAGGATGTCCCTTCCAAAAAACCCTCCCCAAACAGCACATGACGCAAAGAAAAAAAGAGGCGCAATGAGGTAGCTGTGTGAGTAAGATTAGCGACCCTAGTGGCCGACACAAACACCGGGCCCATCTAGGAGTGGCACTGCAGTGTCACGCAGGATGGCCCTTCCAAAAAACCCTCCCCAAACAGCACATGACGCAAAGAAAAAAAGAGGCGCAATGAGGTAGCTGTGTGAGTAAGATTAGCGACCCTAGTGGCCGACACAAACACCGGGCCCATCTAGGAGTGGCACTGCAGTGTCACGCAGGATGTCCCTTCCAAAAAACCCTCCCCAAACAGCACATGACGCAAAGAAAAAAAGAGGCGCAATGAGGTAGCTGTGTGAGTAAGATTAGCGACCCTAGTGGCCGACACAAACACCGGGCCCATCTAGGAGTGGCACTGCAGTGTCACGCAGGATGTCCCTTCCAAAAAACCCTCCCCAAACAGCACATGACGCAAAGAAAAAAAGAGGCGCAATGAGGTAGCTGACTGTGTGAGTAAGATTAGCGACCCTAGTGGCCGACACAAACACCGGGCCCATTTAGGAGTGGCACTGCAGTGTCACGCAGGATGTCCCTTCCAAAAAACCCTCCCCAATCAGCACATGATGCAAAGAAAAAGAAAAGAAAAAAGAGGTGCAAGATGGAATTGTCCTTGGGCCCTCCCACCCACCCTTATGTTGTATAAACAAAACAGGACATGCACACTTTAACCAACCCATCATTTCAGTGACAGGGTCTGCCACACGACTGTGACTGATATGACGGGTTGGTTTGGACCCCCCCAAAAAAGAAGCAATTAATCTCTCCTTGCACAAACTGGCTCTACAGAGGCAAGATGTCCACCTCATCATCACCCTCCGATATATCACCGTGTACATCCCCCTCCTCACAGATTATCAATTCGTCCCCACTGGAATCCACCATCTCAGCTCCCTGTGTACTTTGTGGAGGCAATTGCTGCTGGTCAATGTCTCCGCGGAGGAATTGATTATAATTCATTTTAATGAACATCATCTTCTCCACATTTTCTGGATGTAACCTCGTACGCCGATTGCTGACAAGGTGAGCGGCGGCACTAAACACTCTTTCGGAGTACACACTTGTGGGAGGGCAACTTAGGTAGAATAAAGCCAGTTTGTGCAAGGGCCTCCAAATTGCCTCTTTTTCCTGCCAGTATAAGTACGGACTGTGTGACGTGCCTACTTGGATGCGGTCACTCATATAATCCTCCACCATTCTATCAATGTTGAGAGAATCATATGCAGTGACAGTAGACGACATGTCCGTAATCGTTGTCAGGTCCTTCAGTCCGGACCAGATGTCAGCATCAGCAGTCGCTCCAGACTGCCCTGCATCACCGCCAGCGGGTGGGCTCGGAATTCTGAGCCTTTTCCTCGCACCCCCAGTTGCGGGAGAATGTGAAGGAGGAGATGTTGACAGGTCGCGTTCCGCTTGACTTGACAATTTTGTCACCAGCAGGTCTTTCAACCCCAGCAGACTTGTGTCTGCCGGAAAGAGAGATCCAAGGTAGGCTTTAAATCTAGGATCGAGCACGGTGGCCAAAATGTAGTGCTCTGATTTCAACAGATTGACCACCCGTGAATCCTTGTTAAGCGAATTAAGGGCTCCATCCACAAGTCCCACATGCCTAGCGGAATCGCTCCGTGTTAGCTCCTCCTTCAATGTCTCCAGCTTCTTCTGCAAAAGCCTGATGAGGGGAATGACCTGACTCAGGCTGGCAGTGTCTGAACTGACTTCACGTGTGGCAAGTTCAAAGGGCATCAGAACCTTGCACAACGTTGAAATCATTCTCCACTGCGCCTGAGACAGGTGCATTCCACCTACTATATCGTGCTCAATTGTATAGGCTTGAATGGCCTTTTGCTGCTCCTCCAACCTCTGAAGCATATAGAGGGTTGAATTCCACCTCGTTACCACTTCTTGCTTCAGATGATGGCAGGGCAGGTTCAGTAGTTTTTGGTGGTGCTCCAGTCTTCTGTACGTGGTGCCTGTACGCCGAAAGTGTCCCGCAATTCTTCTGGCCACCGACAGCATCTCTTGCACGCCCCTGTCGTTTTTTAAAAAATTCTGCACCACCAAATTCAAGGTATGTGCAAAACATGGGACGTGCTGGAATTTGCCCATATTTAATGCACACACAATATTGCTGGCGTTGTCCGATGCCACAAATCCACAGGAGAGTCCAATTGGGGTAAGCCATTCCGCGATGATCTTCCTCAGTTGCCGTAAGAGGTTTTCAGCTGTGTGCGTATTCTGGAAAGCGGTGATACAAAGCGTAGCCTGCCTAGGAAAGAGTTGGCGTTTGCGAGATGCTGCTACTGGTGCCGCCGCTGCTGTTCTTGCGGCGGGAGTCCATACATCTACCCAGTGGGCTGTCACAGTCATATAGTCCTGACCCTGCCCTGCTCCACTTGTCCACATGTCCGTGGTTAAGTGGACATTGGGTACAACTGCATTTTTTAGGACACTGGTGAGTCTTTTTCTGACGTCCGTGTACATTCTCGGTATCGCCTGCCTAGAGAAGTGGAACCTAGATGGTATTTGGTAACGGGGGCACACTGCCTCAATAAATTGTCTAGTTCCCTGTGAACTAACGGCGGATACCGGACGCACGTCTAACACCAACATAGTTGTCAAGGCCTCAGTTATCCGCTTTGCAGCAGGATGACTGCTGTGATATTTCATCTTCCTCGCAAAGGACTGTTGAACAGTCAATTGCTTGCTGGAAGTAGTACAAGTGGGCTTACGACTTCCCCTCTGGGATGACCATCGACTCCCAGCAGCAACAACAGCAGCGCCAGCAGCAGTAGGCGTTACACGCAAGGATGCATCGGAGGAATCCCAGGCAGGAGAGGAATCGTCAGAATTGCCAGTGACATGGCCTGCAGGACTATTGGCATTCCTGGGGAAGGAGGAAATTGACACTGAGGGAGTTGGTGGGGTGGTTTGCGTGAGCTTGGTTACAAGAGGAAGGGATTTACTGGTCAGTGGACTGCTTCCGCTGTCACCCAAAGTTTTTGAACTTGTCACTGACTTATTATGAATGCGCTGCAGGTGACGTATAAGGGAGGATGTTCCGAGGTGGTTAACGTCCTTACCCCTACTTATTACAGCTTGACAAAGGGAACACACGGCTTGACACCTGTTGTCCGCATTTCTGGTGAAATACCTCCACACCGAAGAGCTGATTTTTTTGGTATTTTCACCTGGCATGTCAACGGCCATATTCCTCCCACGGACAACAGGTGTCTTCCCGGGTGCCTGACTTAAACAAACCACCTCACCATCAGAATCCTCCTGGTCAATTTCCTCCCCAGCGCCAGCAACACCCATATCCTCCTCATCCTGGTGTACTTCAACACTGACATCTTCAATCTGACTATCAGGAACTGGACTGCGGGTGCTCCTTCCAGCACTTGCAGGGGGCGTGCAAATGGTGGAAGGCGCATGCTCTTCACGTCCAGTGTTGGGAAGGTCAGGCATCGCAACCGACACAATTGGACTCTCCTTGTGGATTTGGGATTTCGAAGAATGCACAGTTCTTTGCTGTGCTGCTTTTGCCAGCTTGAGTCTTTTCATTTTTCTAGCGAGAGGCTGAGTGCTTCCATCCTCATGTGAAGCTGAACCACTAGCCATGAACATAGGCCAGGGCCTCAGCCGTTCCTTGCCACTCCGTGTCGTAAATGGCATATTGGCAAGTTTACGCTTCTCCTCCGACAATTTTATTTTAGGTTTTGGAGTCCTTTTTTTTCTGATATTTGGTGTTTTGGATTTGACATGCTCTGTACTATGACATTGGGCATCGGCCTTGGCAGACGACGTTGCTGGCATTTCATCGTCTCGGCCATGACTAGTGGCAGCAGCTTCAGCACGAGGTGGAAGTGGATCTTGATCTTTCCCTAATTTTGGAACCTCAACATTTTTGTTCTCCATATTTTAATAGGCACAACTAAAAGGCACCTCAGGTAAACAATGGAGATGGATACTAGTATACAATTATGGACTGCCTGCCGAGTGCAGACACAGAGGTAGCCACAGCCGTGAACTACCGTACTGTACTGTGTCTGCTGCTAATATAGACTGGTTGATAAAGAGATGTCTATGTAACTATGTATGTATAAAGAAGAAAGAAAAAAAAACCACGGTTAGGTGGTATACAATTATGGACGGACTGCCTGCCGAGTGCAGACACAGAGGTAGCCACAGCCGTGAACTACCGTACTGTACTGTGTCTGCTGCTAATATATAGACTGGTTGATAAAGAGATAGTATACTCGTAACTAGTATGTATGTATAAAGAAAGAAAAAAAAACCACGGTTAGGTGGTATATACAATTATGGACGGGCTGCCGAGTGCCGACACAGAGGTAGCCACAGCCGTGAACTACCGCACTGTACTGTGTCTGCTGCTAATATAGACTGGTTGATAAAGAGATAGTATACTCATAACTAGTATGTATGTATAAAGAAAGAAAAAAAAACCACGGTTAGGTGGTATATACAATTATGGACGGGCTGCCGAGTGCCGACACAGAGGTAGCCACAGCCGTGAACTACCGCACTGTACTGTGTCTGCTGCTAATATAGACTGGTTGATAAAGAGATAGTATACTCGTAACTAGTATGACTATAAAGAAAGAAAAAAAAACCACGGTTAGGTGGTATATACAATTATGGACGGGCTGCCGAGTGCCGACACAGAGGTAGCCACAGCCGTGAACTACCGCACTGTACTGTGTCTGCTGCTAATATATAGACTGGTTGATAAAGAGATAGTATACTCGTAACTAGTATGTATGTATAAAGAAAGAAAAAAAAACCACGGTTAGGTGGTATATACAATTATGGACGGGCTGCCGAGTGCCGACACAGAGGTAGCCACAGCCGTGAACTACCGCACTGTACTGTGTCTGCTGCTAATATAGACTGGTTGATAAAGAGATAGTATACTCGTAACTAGTATGTATGTATAAAGAAAGAAAAAAAAACCACGGTTAGGTGGTATATACAATTATGGACGGGCTGCCGAGTGCCGACACAGAGGTAGCCACAGCCGTGAACTACCGCACTGTACTGTGTCTGCTGCTAATATATAGACTGGTTGATAAAGAGATAGTATACTCGTAACTAGTATGTATGTATAAAGAAAGAAAAAAAAACCACGGTTAGGTGGTATATACAATTATGGACGGGCTGCCGAGTGCCGACACAGAGGTAGCCACAGCCGTGAACTACCGCACTGTACTGTGTCTGCTGCTAATATAGACTGGTTGATAAAGAGATAGTATACTCGTAACTAGTATGTATGTATAAAGAAAGAAAAAAAAACCACGGTTAGGTGGTATATACAATTATGGACGGGCTGCCGAGTGCCGACACAGAGGTAGCCACAGCCGTGAACTACCGCACTGTACTGTGTCTGCTGCTAATATATAGACTGGTTGATAAAGAGATAGTATACTCGTAACTAGTATGTATGTATAAAGAAAGAAAAAAAAACCACGGTTAGGTGGTATATACAATTATGGACGGGCTGCCGAGTGCAGACACAGAGGTAGCCACAGCCGTGAACTACCGCACTGTACTGTGTCTGCTGCTAATATATAGACTGGTTGATAAAGAGATAGTATACTCGTAACTAGTATGTATGTATAAAGAAAGAAAAAAAAACCACGGTTAGGTGGTATATACAATTATGGACGGGCTGCCGAGTGCCGACACAGAGGTAGCCACAGCCGTGAACTACCGCACTGTACTGTGTCTGCTGCTAATATAGACTGGTTGATAAAGAGATAGTATACTCGTAACTAGTATGTATGTATAAAGAAAGAAAAAAAAACCACGGTTAGGTGGTATATACAATTATGGACGGGCTGCCGAGTGCCGACACAGAGGTAGCCACAGCCGTGAACTACCGCACTGTACTGTGTCTGCTGCTAATATATAGACTGGTTGATAAAGAGATAGTATACTCGTAACTAGTATGTATGTATAAAGAAAGAGAAAAAAAAACCACGGTTAGGTGGTATATACAATTATGGACGGGCTGCCGAGTGCCGACACAGAGGTAGCCACAGCCGTGAACTACCGCACTGTACTGTGTCTGCTGCTAATATATAGACTGGTTGATAAAGAGATAGTATACTCGTAACTAGTATGTATGTATAAAGAAAGAAAAAAAAACCACGGTTAGGTGGTATATACAATTATGGACGGGCTGCCGAGTGCCGACACAGAGGTAGCCACAGCCGTGAACTACCGCACTGTACTGTGTCTGCTGCTAATATAGACTGGTTGATAAAGAGATAGTATACTCGTAACTAGTATGTATGTATAAAGAAAGAAAAAAAAAACACGGTTAGGTGGTATATACAATTATGGACGGGCTGCCGAGTGCCGACACAGAGGTAGCCACAGCCGTGAACTACCGCACTGTACTGTGTCTGCTGCTAATATAGACTGGTTGATAAAGAGATAGTATACTCGTAACTAGTATGACTATAAAGAAAGAAAAAAAAACCACGGTTAGGTGGTATATACAATTATGGACGGGCTGCCGAGTGCCGACACAGAGGTAGCCACAGCCGTGAACTACCGCACTGTACTGTGTCTGCTGCTAATATAGACTGGTTGATAAAGAGATAGTATACTACTAATATTATATATACTGGTGGTCAGGTCACTGGTCACTAGTCACACTGGCAGTGGCACTCCTGCAGCAAAAGTGTGCACTGTTTAATTTTAATATAATATTATGTACTCCTGGCTCCTGCTATAACCTATAACTGGCACTGCAGTGCTCCCCAGTCTCCCCCACAATTATAAGCTGTGTGAGCTGAGCACAGTCAGATATATATATACATTGATGCAGCACACTGGGCTGAGCAGTGCACACAGATATGGTATGTGACTGAGTCACTGTGTGTATCGTTTTTTTCAGGCAGAGAACGGATATATTAAATAAAACAAACAACTGCACTGTCTGGTGGTCACTGTGGTCGTCAGTCACTAAACTCTGCACTCTCTTCTACAGTATCACAGCCTCAGGTCAATCTCTCTCTCTCTCTCTCTCTCAACCCTAATCTAAATGGAGAGGACGCCAGCCACGTCCTCTCCCTATCAATCTCAATGCACGTGTGAAAATGGCGGCGACGCGCGGCTCCTTATATAGAATCCGAGTCTCGCGATAGAATCCGAGCCTCGCGAGAATCCGACAGCGTCATGATGACGTTCGGGCGCGCTCGGGTTAACCGAGCAAGGCGGGAGGATCCGAGTCTGCTCGGACCCGTGAAAAAAACATGAAGTTCGTGCGGGTTCGGATTCAGAGAAACCGAACCCGCTCATCTCTAGTTGATACCTATGTATAGTTATGTATTTTTATTAGATTTTTTATATGATGGATGATCTTCCATCCCAAAAATACTGACATTTTGTGTTTTTAAATAATCACTTTACTCCTTTAACAGCAAAAACAGTATTATATTATCACTATACTAACAGTTTCTTGCCTAACATAATGTTAATAACTTTAACTATGATTCTAATAATAATAATAATAATAATAATAATAATAATACAGAATGAATTGTATACTTAGGAGCTAAAGACAAATCATTGTAAAGCGCAACAGAATTTGCTGCCCTATATAAATACCGTAACTGTTATTAATAATAATAATAATAATAATAATAAATCATTTGGTAAAGTATTTATAGCTTTTATAATAAAATGTGTTTTATCTCCTAAACTGAATTACACCCATATCACTATATTAATTATTTCTTTGAATTAGCTATTTCAGTCCTGTACTACAATAGCAGGAAAAGAACACATGTGGCCCTAGTATCATGACTTCGTTATACATAAATAGAACATAGGAGTTGTTTCTAAGAGTCACATAGGATAGGGGTGGAGTCATTTCCTTCTTGTTTCAACTTAGTTCCTCTCTTTCTTTCATTTTCAATGTTGTATTGAAACATACAGTATGTGTCACTAAGATGGAGCTCTTTCTAGTGTTATTATTTTAATTGTACCTTTGTTCATATTGCTAAATCCATTTTCTTTTTTTTCATATGGACAGAAGGTTCCAACCAAAGATGGTCCAGGCCAGCTTGAGCCAGGTCAGAGTTTCAGGTCTTTGATCCAATTATAAACAAAAGCATAGACAGTAAAGATGATCATTTAATCTGGAGCCAGGTGGCAACCTTTTAACCTCATCACTGTTAGAGAGGGTTCTTTAACCCATTCTCAGGGAGAGGTCAGCCATGCCTCAACTATATCCCATTGATAGCAGTGGTACTTTGCTGTCAATTCTGCTTTTAAAATGAGGAAACCTTTACTTATATGATTCGACCTCTCTTTTAAAAAGATTATTTGAGAACACTACTGATAAGGATTATTTATTATTAACATTTATTTATATAGCACAAACCAGGGCCGGTGCAAGGTCTCTCTGCACCCTAGGCAACGCTTCAGCCTAGCACCCCCTAACCTACAACCCCCTTCCCCCTTACCTCTCGGAGGAGAGATACAGGTGGCCACTAAGTGGACTGGGGTGAATTGCATCATTATACGTACTGTATACAGAGAAAAGGGACAGCACTCAAGGACTTTTGAAGTGATAAATATATTGCAAACGGTCACAAAATTTTGTGACTTTGTTCACAATATACTTTCACTGTAAAAGCACTTGTGTGCCGTCTATTCTTTATATACTGTATAATACTCTATATGGGGTCTTGTAGGGATATTTAATTGGGGTTGGGTATGGGATGCCGTAGGTCAGAATACCAACAGTGGCATCCCAACCATCATAATACGGATATTCTAAATGAAATTAATTAACCTTACCCCTTATCCTTATCCTAACCCTCCCCGCAGCCTAACCCTAACCCTCCCCGGCATACATTCTGGATCTCGGCTGTCGGGATTCTGGCGTCATATATTTGTAAGCTCCTTATTGTGTTCCATGCCTTCATCTGAAAGTTCATTACTGACCCGCATACAGAGACATCCTTCATTTTTTTGCTGGATGAATTCAGTGGTGGCCTTCAGTGGCCGGTGCCCCTAGGCAGCCGCCTAATGGTCGAGCTGGCTCTGGCACCAACATATTCGGTTGTGCTGTACAATGGAGAACAAAAAAGTAAAACACAAGACTGGGGAATAACAGAGAAAGATGTAAGAAGGCCCAGCTTACACGCTTAGAAGTAATTTACAGTAATATGGGAAAAAATGGTAATTAAAGAACACCACAGTGCAGGGGGCGTTAAGGGTTAGGCTGCAGGAGGCGACAGTTAGGGTTAGGCTGTGGAAGGGGATGGTTAGGGTTAGGCTGCAGGAGGGGTGGGTTAGCATTAGGGTTAGGGTTAAAATACTGGGATTTGTCTGGATTTTGATCTGTGGGATGTTGCTGGCAGCATTCTGACTGTCAGGATTGCGATTGCCGGGATTTCGTACCCAACCCAACAATTCAATTGTGATTGGACAGATAATCCAGTTTAGAGCACTCTCATAAAACTCCAGTTAGAAGATACTGTCATATAATATTTCTCACAGTGGCATTCAATAATGAATACAATAAGTATATTAACCTTCACAGTATCACATAGGAAAAAATGTCTTTAAAATATATAAATATATAATGTAATAAAACAAAAACATAAATGAAAATACATTTCTCACTTAAAATTCACTGCTATGCGTTTCACGGATAGCATTCTCCACTGTCATATTGGTCATATATATTGCTATACAGCTGTTGACCTGTAGATTGAGGGTTTAGTCAATTCTTTCCTGTTTTTCTTACCCGAGGGGCCTATTTATCAAATGTGTTTTTTCAAAAAACATAGAGAAACAGCGTTTTCCACATGCTTTTCTGGATTGGCCTCATTTATCAAATGGTTAGGCAGGAAATATCACAAATACAGGCTGAGTATCCCATATTCAAATATTCCGAAATATGGAATATTCCAAAATACGGAATTTTTTGAGTGAGACTGAGATAGTGAAACCTTTGTTTTCTGATGGCTCAGTGTACACAAACTTTGTTTAATACACAAAGTTATTACAAATATTGCATTAAATGACCTTCAGGCTGTGTGTATTACGTGTATATAAAACCTAAATGAATAGTGTGAATGTACACACACTTTGTGTTTAATGCACAAAGTTATAAAAAATATTGGCTAAAATTACCTTAAGGCTATCTGTATAAGGTGTATATGAGACCTAAATGTATTCTGTGCTTAGACTTGGGTCCCATCGCCATGATCTCTCGTTATGGTATGCAATATTTCAAAATATGGAAAAATCCAATATCCCAAATACTTCTGGTCCCAAGCATTTTGGATAAGGGATACTCAACCTGTATCTACATTACTTAACTAATGTTGTCACTTTCAGGAAGCTCTGTCCAGGATTTAATTTCAGAGCTTGAAGTCTATATTATCTAGTGCCACCTTCAGATGATGTTAGAACTAAGGTGCTATTGAGGAGCCTGCACAGGTCATTACTGGTGCTTGAACTTTGAAAGGCTGGGAAAGGCAGTGGATGACTCAACGATTTTGGGGAGATAGAAGCCTTAGCATTCAACTTCACCAGCTAGCTTGACCTATGGGGGCCGCATAGCAAAATTTTCTTGTGCCCTCCCCTCTGTTGTGCTCTACTCAGTGCGGGTAAGCACTCACTTCCTAATACCCGTGGGTAACTTCACCTTTCCCATACCTCATAACTGTCCCGATTTTCACAGGACAGTCACATTTTTCTTGGCCTGTCCCACTGTCCTACCCGCGGGTTACAGTGTCCCGCGGCGGAGAGCAGTTGGGAGACCCTCTATCACCTACTGATCTGCTTAGCACAGCAAAGGGGAATAGATAATTTGCGCATGCACAGAACATCTATTTACTGGGAGAGAGGGACAGGGGGCATGAGTGCTGGGCATGTGCTGAAAACAGGGGCATGGCCCTCGTGATCACGACATTCCCACAAAGTCATGTCCCGTTTTTGGGCGTGCTCACCTTGGGCGCGCAGAAGAGTCCCTCTTTCCAGGGACAGAATGTTGGGAGGTATGCTTATCTAGCAGTGTGCTGCTACAGGGGGCTGTCCGATCTACTGTCCCAACCGGCTCTTTCTCTCCTCATTCGTGCACTGCTGGGAGGAGACTTGGGGGTCTATTTACTAAGGCTTGGAGAGCAATAAAGTGGACTGAGATAAAGTACCAACCAATCAGCTCCTAACTGTCATTTTTCAATCACAGCCTGTAACATGGCAGTTAGGAGCTGATTGGTTGGTTAGAATCCTGGGACCACCACCTGCATTATCGATATACCATATGCAGGTAACCACACCCGCACCCCACTACCGCCGCTATGCACAGGCCACTGTACAGACCCCTGCACCTCCACCCCACTACCTCCATACACAGGTGCTTGCACAGGACCCACCTCCACCACCACCAGAATATAGAAGGCTGTTAGTGGGCATAAGGAAAGTACTGGATGCTTTTTTTTTTTTAAAGTGTCAAATGGCTGATTTCTGCATTTTTTTTTAAAGGAAAATAATGAAAACAGTTTATGAATCTTGTTTAATTACAAACGAATTAAACAAAAAATGCAAAAAAAAAGTAAAAAAATGCTGCTTTGGGGGTAATTTAAGGCAACTTTAAAAACGTTTTTTTTAAATCTTATAAAAAGTTATGTAATATTCTTTGTTGAAATTAATACTTTAAATAATCTAACAAAAAAAAATCTGACCTTAAACTGAAGATTTGGAATTGGATTACAAATGCAATTTGCAGTGTGAATTTGCCAAGAAAACTCGCAGCTCGTACAAGGCAACTTGCACCTACAGTAACTGGACTGACCCCTAAGCGTAAGATTTATATTGTCAAAAATAAGAATTGCCTAGAATAAAGGAAAATGATTGCCTAGAATAAAGGAAAAATGGAAACAGCACAGTGCATTCTTAGAGAACATAAATATCATATTATGACATGAGCACACACATAACATATTTCCAACATACAAGAATCATTGTCAATTTAAAAAAAATAATATTAAAATACTGTATACCAAACCCTATTTTTTTTTCCTAGTAAAACTGAGTGAGGCATGACACTGCTTTTTAAAGTATTGTCTATACAAATTTGAGCATGAATTGTTTGAAATGTATGAGTTTACTGCCCTCTTGTGGCATTTTATTGGAGAATGTAAATTTTGTTTTAATAAGCAATTCTAATATGTAGCAAAAAATACAACTAGACAATGCATTGATTATAATTAGAGATGAGCGGGTTCGGTTCTCAGAGCACCGAACCCGCTCGAACGTCACCACCTGAGCCCGAATCCGAGTCAGGCTCGGTTTTCCCGCCTGACTCGGAAACCAGAACGAGGCAAAACGTCATAATCCCACTGTTGGATTCTCGCTTGATTTGGATTCCATATAAGTCGCCTCGCGTCACTGCCATTTTCACTCCGGCATTGGAGAGTGTAGAGAGAGGACGTGTCTCCATCCTCAGTGTCCTGCATCAGTACAGTGGTAATGTCTTGTGCTGCATCAGTCCAGTCACAGTGATTGTGTTCTCTGCTGCCATATGTCCAGTGCTGCTGTATAAGTCCAGTCCAGTGGTGCTGTGTTGTGTTGTATCAGTCCAGTGGTGGTGTCTTGTGCTGCATCAGTCCAGTCACAGTGGTGGTGTACTCTGCTGCCATATGTCTAGACAGTGCTGCTGCATAAGTCCAGTCCATTGCAGTGGTGCTGTGTTGTCCTGCATCAGTCCAGTGGTGGTGTCCCTGTGCTGCTGTATATGTCCAGTAATACTGTGTTGTATGTCCATTGATACTGCTGTATATGTCCAGCGGTACTGCCGTATAAATCCAGTGATCCTGCCGTATAATTCCAGTGATCCTGCTTTATAATTCCAGTCAGTGGTACTGGCGTATAAATCCAGTCCAGTGATACTGCCGTATATGTCCACTGATCCTGACGTATAATTCCAGTGATCTTGCCGTATAATCCCAGTGATCATGCCGTATAATTCCAGTGGTACTGGCGTATAAATCCAGTCCAGTGATACTGCCGTATATGTCCAATGGTACTGCCATATGAATCCAGTGGTAATGCCGTATAATTCCAGTGATCCTGCCGTATAATTCCAGTGGTACTGGCGTATAAGTCCAGTGATCCTGCCGTATAATTCCAGTGGTACTGGCGTATAAGTCCAGTGATCCTGCCATATAATTCCAGTAGTACTGGCGTATATATACAGTGATCCTGCTGTATAATTCCAGTGGCACTGGCGTATAAATCCAGTGATCCTACCGTATAATTCCAGTGGTACTGGCGTATAAGTCCAGTGATCCTGCAGTATAATTCCAGTGGTACTGGCGTATAAATCCAGTGATCCTGCCGTATAATTCCAGTGACCCTGCCGTATAAGTCCAGTGGTACTGGCGTATAAGTCCAGTTCAGTGATACTGCCGTATAAGTCCAGTGGTACTGCCGTAGTGATCCTGCCGTATAATTCCAGTGGTACTGGCGTATAAATCCAGTGATCCTGCCGTATAATTCTAGTGGTACTGGCGTATAACTCCAGTGATCCTGCCGTATAATTCCAGTGATCCTGCCGTATAATTCCAGTGATCCTGCCATATAAGTCCAGTGGTACTGGCGTATACGTCCAGTCCAGTGATACTGCTGTATATGTCCAGTGGTACTGCCATATAAATCCAGTCCAGTGGTGCTGCCATATAAGTTCAGTGGTGCTGTCCTGTGCTGTATATTATTTACTCCAAATAAAAGGGGTTATTAATATTTAATCCAAATAATTTTCACAGGGTTTGCCCTGTGTGGTGTAGAGGTACGCTCTCCTGTACCGCATATTGGTGGTCATTCCGAGTTGATTGCTAGCTGCATTTGTTCGCAGCGCAACAATCAGGCTAAAAAACGGCATTTCTGCGTATGTGGCACAATGCGCATGTGTGTTGTACGGGCACAACGAACGACGTAGTTTTGCACAGGATCTAGTGAAGCATTTCAGTCGCACTGGTGGCCGCAGAGTGATTGACATGAAGTGGGCGTTTCTGGGTGTCAACTGACCATTTTCAGGGAGTGTTCTGAAAAACGCAGGCGTGCCAGTACAAAACGCAGGCATGGCTGGGCGAACGCTGGGTAGGTTTGTCACATCAAAACAGGAACTGAATAGTCTGAAGTGATCGCAAGCGCTGAGTAGGTTTTGAGCTACTCTGAAACTGCACAAAAAACTTTGTAGCCGCTCTGCGATCCTTTCTTTCGCACTTCTGCTAAGCTAAAATACACTCCCAGTGGGCGGCGGCATAGCGTTTGCACGGCTGCTAAAAACTGCTAGCGAGCGATCAACTCGGAATGACCATCATTGTTATATAACTCCAGAAAAATAATGGAGAACAGATATTTGGAGGATAAAATAAGGAAAGATCAAGAACCACTTCCTCCTAGTGCTGAAGCTGCTGCCACTAGCTATGACATAGACGATAAAATGCCATCAACGTCGTCTGCAAAGGGTGATGCCCAATGTTATAGTAGAGGGCATGTAAAATCCAAAAAGCCAAAGTACAGTAAACAGACCCAGAAAAAATAAATTTTAATGGTCTGAGGAGAAACGTAAACTTGCCAACATTCCATTTATGACACGGAGTGGCAAGGAACGGCTAAGGCCCTGGCCTATGTTCATGACTAGTGGTTCAGATTCACATGACGATGGAAGCCCTCATCCTCCCTCTAGAAAAATTATAAGAGTTAAGCTGGAAAAAGCACAGCAAAGAACTGTGCGATCTAAGATGGTATCACAAATCCCCAAGTAGAGTCCAAGTGTGTCGGGGGTTGCGATGCCTGACCTTACCAACACTGGATGGGAAGTGGTGGCTCCTTTTACCATTTGCACGCCCTCTTCAAGTGCTGGAAGGAGCACCCACAGTCCAGTTCCTGATATTTAAATTGAAGATGTCACTGTTGAAGTACACCAGGATGAGGATATGGGTGTTGCTGGCGCTGAGGAGGAAGTTGACGATGAGGATTCTGATGGTGATGTGGTTTGTTTAAATCAGGCACCGGGGAGACACCTGTTGTCCATGGGATGAATAAGCCCATTGTGATGCCTGGGCAATATACCAAAAAAGCCACCTCTTCGGTGTGGAATTATTTCTCCACAAATCCAGACAACAGGTAACAGGTGTCAAGCCGTGTGTTGCCTCTGTCAATCTGTAATAAGTAAGGGTAAGGATGTTAACCACCTAGGAACATCATCCCTTATACGTAACTTGCTGCACATTCATCAGAAGTCAGTGTCAAGTTGTGAAACTTTGGGTAAGAGCGTAAGAAGTCCACTGACACCTAAATCACTTCTTCCTCTTTTACCCAAGCTCTTGCAAGCCACACCACCAACTCCCTCAACGTCAACTTCCTCCTCAGTCAGGAACATCAGAAGTACTGCAGGCCATGTCACTGGCAAGACTAAGGAGTCCTCTCCTAACCAGGATTCCTCCGGAGGATCCTTGAGTGGTACGCCTACTGCTGCTGTTGCTGCCGCTGCTGTTGTTGCTGCTGGGAGTCGATCGTCATCCCAGAGGGGAAGTCGGAAGACCACTTGTACTACTTCAACTAAACAATTGACTTTCCAACAGTCCTTTGTGAGGAAGATGAAATATGACAGCAGTCATCCTTTTAAAAAGCGGATAACTGAGGCCTTGACAGCTATGTTGGTGTTAGACGTGTGTCCGGTGTCCGCCATTAGTTCAGTGGGACTTAGAGAATTCTTTGAGGTAGTGTGTCCCCGGTACCAAATCCCATCTAGGTTCCACTTCACTATTCAGGCTCACTAGGCAGGCGATACCGAGAATGTACAGAGAGAAAAAGTGTCCTCAGTGTCCTACAAAATGCAGTTGTACCCATTGTTCACTTAACCACGGACATGTGGACAAGTGGAACAGGGCAGACTGAGGACTATATGACTGTGACAGCCCACTGGGTAGATGTATTGTCTCCCGCAGCAAAATTACAGAGGCGTGCAGGAGATGCTGTCGGTGGCCCGAAAAATTGTGGGTCACTTTCGGCATTCAGCCACCGCGTGCCGAAGACTGGAGCACCATCAAACACTCCTGAACCTGCCCTGCCATCACCTGAAGCAAGAGGTAGTATTGAGGTGGACTTCAACACTCTATATGCTTCAGAGGATGGAGGAGCAGCAAAGGGCCATTCAAGCCTATACATCCACCTACGATATAGGCAAAGGAGGGGGAATGCACCTGACTCAAGCGCAGTGGAGAATGATTTCTGTCTTGTGCAAGGTTCTCCATGTCACGAACCGGTCTCTCACCTTTGCGGGTTCTGGGGTTCATCCGTTGCCAATGCGGTTGCTCGCGGTGCTGTGCGCCCGTGTGGGGACGCGGCGTGATCAGTGGCACAGGTAATGCAGAGTCTGGGAACTGGGAGTGCGGGGACCAAATGGCCTAAGGCACTGCGATGTGTCTGCTGTATAGGAGGTGGCCATGTTGGAGACCAAATAGGTAATACAGAGCACTTGTGAAGACACCTGTGGGCAGGTGTAAGCCAATCCCGTGCTTGTGCTGCCTTTAAGTAGGCTGGGATTATGTTACTCTGGGCCAGTGCTTTGTTGTATCAACGCTGTGCTCTAGCTCTGAGCTCTCTCCGTGCATTCCTGTGTGATTCCCGTGGTCCAGATATCGCCTCCGTTCCCAGAGGCCCGTCTGCAGCCTTCACTGCTAAAGATCCACCGGCTCCCCGCTGTGCTGTCAGTTAATCACGCACCTACTGGTAACAATTGGATTCCCAGAGTCTTGCATGAGGAAACCCTGTCTGCCTGCTTTCAACCATACAGAGTTTGGAGGATTCCACTAACTTCAGCTGTTCGTTTGTTCTGCTCTGCATTTAACCCGTTCATCACTTATATCATCTGCTACAGTCTCACAGTGATCTCCGGAACTCGCAAGTAACCCAATTTAGTACTTTTACTTTCTATGTTGCCATTACAAGGATAATTCTTCACAGTCTCTCAGTTACCTCTCAAAACTTCATTGCAAATCCTCACAGTTATTTCTTCATGTCTGCATTACCCAGTTAAACACATTCTACAGTTCAGCATCAAAGCTTGTTTATATTTGGACAATTCAACATTTATTCTCCAGCCTGTTTTAAACGCAATTCCATGAACATTTCTTTTATTTTTTCTTTAAGATATATCCTGCATATTATTTCTATTATTCATGCAATACGTCAGTATATTATGGTGATTAATAACTTGCCATTTACCACTTTACTGAATTGTTATTTTCAATAAATATATGAAACGGAACTTTCTTCGTCCTCCCTGCTTTCTTCATACCCCAGCACCTACACCTGTGGTTGGTCCCGGGTTAACGGATTCACAAAAACACCCGGACCTGACAGTAAGCACTGGCCACATGGATCCGTCAAGTGACCAATTCGCAGGAGGCGGTGCTACGTCAGATATCCTTTCCCGTCTGGAAAACCAGGAGTCTATACAGACACAAATAGTGCAGTTTATGCAAACTATGGCAGACCGTTTAGAGACTCTTCATACGGCTATTAAAACGTCTCAAGTCCAGATTCCAACTCCGGTTGTCCCAGTTACCACTACAGCTTCTCCTGTGACGCTGCCTACGTCCCGCTTGCAGTTACCCTCTCCGAGTAAGTTTGACGGAACTCCAAAACTTTGCAGAGGATTCTTGAATCAATGCGAGATCCAGTTCGAACTATTGTCCGCCAGTTTCCCATCAGCTCGTTCTAAGGTTGCATATATTATTGCCCTCCTCTCCGGTCAGGCTCTGGAGTGGGCATCACCATTATGGGAAAGAGGTGATCCTATCCTCTCTAATTACAAGGAGTTCGTATCATCCTTACGTAGAATCTTTGACGAACCAGGCAGGACCACCTCAGCATCTTTGGAGATTCTCCGTCTACGTCAAGGTTTACGTCCTGTCAGTCAATATATTATTCAGTTTTGCACGTTGTCTTCAGAGTTAAACTGGAATAAGGAGGCCCTGATCGCCGCGTTTTGGAATGGACTTTCAGAGAGAATCAAGGATGATTTAACTATCCGGGATGTGCCAACTAAACTGGATGAATTGATTTCTCTCTGTAACAAACTTGACCTACGCTACAGGGAGCGAAGTTTAGAGAAATCCAGGGCAGAGCGATCCAGTCCACGTTATCATCCTAGGCCTCGACAAGATTCTTCATCACAGTCTCCGGTAACGACAGAAGAACCTATGCAGATTGGGCGCTCTCGCCTCACAGAGGAGGAACGACTTCGTCGTCGACAGGGTAACCTCTGCATGTACTGTGGGTCCTCCGAACATTTAGTTAAATTCTGCAAACTCCGACCGGGAAACTCTCGCTCCTAGCTTATTCAAGAGAGGTTAAGCTAGGAGTTACTTTAGAATAACGTTCTGGGGAAGAGCCGACCTTGTCTATTCAATTAGAAGTTCCAAGTTCTACAGTGAAAGTTTCAGCTCTCCTAGATTCCGGGGCAGCCGAGAACTTCATCTCCTCAGCCTTTGTCTTACGGTTTAAAGTTCAAACCATGCCTCTGGAAGCAGCAGTTGCTGTTACAGCAGTGGATGGAAGTCGAATTCCAGATGGTATAATTACTCATCGAACCGTATGTCTCAAGAGGAAAGTTGGTGTGCTCCATTCCGAATACATCTCCTTCTACGTGATTCCCAAAGCCTCTCAAGATGTGATACTTGGTTTACCTTGGCTGCAGAAACATAATCCTCAACTTAATTGGCAAACCATGGAAGTCCTTTCGTGGGGTAAATCTTGTACCAAGGACTGTTTAGTCTCAATTGTACCTCTCCGGTCAATTAGCCTTCCCGACCTACCTCCGGTGTATCAATCCTTTGCGGATGTTTTCAGTAAACAAGCAGCAGACTCTCTACCTCCTCATCGCGAATGGGACTGCCCAATCGTCCTGGTTCCGGGTAAAACCCCTCCTAGGGGACGAATTTATCCACTATCCATCCCAGAGACGCAAGCTATGTCTGATTATATACAGGAAAATCTAACCAAAGGATTTATCAGACCATCTTCTTCACCTGCAGGAGCCGGATTATTTTTCGTTAAGAAGAAGGACGGTGGGTTACGACCATGCATAGATTACCGTGGACTCAATGAGATCACTGTGAAAAACAAGTACCCATTACCCTTAATTCCAGAATTATTTGATCGGGTAAAGGGAGCTACTGTGTTTACAAAATTGGATCTCCGAGGGGCCTACAATTTAATCCGCATCCGGGCAGGGGACGAGTGGAAGACTGCTTTTAATACCCGGGATGGGCATTACGAATACCTTGTAATGCCTTTTGGTCTTTGTAATGCACCTGCAGTTTTTCAAAGCTATGTGAATGAACTTTTTCGTGATCTTCTCTACAAGTGTCTAGTAGTGTACCTGGATGATATCCTAATATTCTCTAAAGATCTAAAGTATCATCGTCACCAAGTTAAAGAGGTACTGACACGTTTGAGGAAAAATCAACTTTATTGTAAGTTAGAGAAGTGCACCTTTGAAGTATCTTCCATACTGTTCCTTGGTTACATCATTTCTGGATCAGAGCTATGTATGGATCCCGGTAAGGTACAAGCTATCCGAGATTGGTCCACTCCTACAACTCTCAAGGGGATTCAGCGATTTCTTGGCTTTGCTAATTTCTATAGGAGATTCATTAAGAATTATTCTTCGTTAGCTGCTCCCATCACAGCCCTAACTCGCAAGGGAGCAAATCCCACAAACTGGTCTTCTGAAGCAATCAAAGCCTTCTCTGATTTAAAGCAAGCCTTTGGGTCAGCACCCATTCTTCGACAGCCTGATTTGAATCGTCCCTTTCTACTAGAGGTGGATGCATCTACAGAAGCAGTAGGAGCTGTGTTGTCACAAGTCTTTGAAGATAAAAAGGTCCATCCCTGCGGATATTTCTCCCGTAAGTTCCTCCCGGCAGAACGTAATTATGCAATCGGTGAGCAAGAATTACTTGCCATCAAGTTGGCATTTGAGGAGTGGAGATACCTTCTAGAAGGAGCACAACATCGCATTACAGTTTATACTGATCATAAGAATCTTCTATATTTGTAGTCAGCTCAGTGCTTGAATCCACGACAAGCTTAGATGGGCGCTTTTCTTCACACGATTCAATTTCAAGCTCACCTATCGACCAGGGTCTCAGAACAAAAAGGCAGATGCCCTTTCTCGGTCCTTTGCTTCTTCTGAATCAAATGATGCTACCACAAATCAAGCCATTGTGAATCCTACGTCCTTTTTAATGACTCGAACCTCTCCAGTTCCTCCGCCTGGCAAGACCTTTGTCGCCACAAATCTTCGTAAACGGCTGCTTACCTGGGCTCACTCCTCTTCCTTCATGGGTCATCCTGGGGTTCTAAAGACTCTCAAATTTATTCAACAGTCTTATTGGTGGCCAAGTCTCAAAGCCGATGTCCAAGAGTTTATAGCAGCATGTCCTAAATGTGCCCAACATAAGAGTCCAAGAAGTTCTCCACCAGGTTTATTACATCCATTATCCATACCCAAACAACCATGGACTCATATCTCAATGGATTTCGTGACCGATCTACCTCCATCAAAAGGGCGAAATACCATTTGGGTGATAGTGGATCGATTTTCGAAAATGGCACATTTCATTCCATTAACTGGGTTACCATCAGCTCCTTTACTAGCCAGATTGTTCATCTCTGAAATCTTCAAGTTGCATGGCCTTCCTCGAGAGATCATCTCTGATCGGGGAACACAGTTTGTGGCCAAGTTTTGGAGGTCGCTTTGTTCATCTTTAAATGTCAAGTTGAATTTTTCTTCTGCATATCATCCTCAGACAGATGGACAAACTGAGAGAGTCAACCAAGACCTTGAAACATTTCTCCGGCTATATATATCGTCCTCACAGGATGACTGGGTTGACTACCTTCCATTGGCAGAATTTGCTCATAATAATCTCTTCCATTCATCTTCAGAATCTACGCCCTTTTATATTAATTTCGGCTTTCATCCTCGTGTGCCAGAGTTCCATCCATTGCCAGCCCTAGAGGTTCCAGCAGCAGATCAAGAACTTCAACGTCTATCTAGAATCTGGAGTTGTGTGCGTAAGTCGTTGGTCAAAACTTCCACTCGTTATAAATCTTTCGCAGATAGAAAACGTAAAGCTGTACCGAATTACAAGGTGGGGGACCAAGTTTGGATTTCTACGCGCAATCTCAGGTTCAAAGTTCCTTCTAAGAAATTTGCTCCCAAGTTTATTGGTCCATTTCCCATTGTAAAGGTACTCAATCCTGTGTCATACAAAGTCAAGTTGCCACTATCTTTGAGAATTCCTAACGCCTTTCATACATCTTTATTGAAGCCTTTGATTCTCAATAAGTTCCGTACTACCCAGTCCAAATCTCCTAAAGTTGACTCTGTGCAGGATGAGGAATTTGAAGTTAAAGAGATTGTAGACTCACGTTCCCGATATGGACGTTTACAGTTTTTGGTCGACTGGAAGGGTTACGGTCCGGAGGAGAGATCCTGGGTTTTCTCTGAAGATGTTCATGCTCCAAGACTGGTACAGAAATACTTCTCCAAAAATCCTGATAAGGTTCAAAGGTGTTCGGAGACCACCCGTAGAAGAGGGGGTACTGTCACGAACCGGTCTCTCACCTTTGCGGGTTCTGGGGTTCATCCGTTGCCAGTGCGGTTGCTCGCGGTGCTGTGCGCCCGTGTAGGGACGCGGCGTGATCAGTGGCACAGGTAATGCAGAGTCAGGGAACTGGGAGTGCGGGGACCAAATGGCCTAAGGCACTGCGATGTGTCTGCTGTATAGGAGGTGGCCATGTTGGAGACCAAATAGGTAATACAGAGCACTTGTGAAAACACCTGTGGGCAGGTGTAAGCCAATCCTGTGCTTGTGCTGCCTTTAAGTAGGCTGGGATTGTTACTCTGGGCCAGTGCTTTGTTGTATCAACGCTGTGCTCTAGCTCTGAGCTCTCTCTGTGCATTCCTGTGTGATTCCCGCGGTCCAGATATCGCCTCCGTTCCCAGAGGCCCGTCTGCAGCCGTCACTGCTAAAGATCCACCGGCTCCCCGCTGTGCTGTCAGTTAATCACGCATCTACTGGTAACAATTGGATTCCCAGAGTCTTGCATGAGGAAACCCTGTCTGCCTGCTTTCAACCATACAGAGTTTGGAGGATTCCACTAACTTCAGCTGTTCGTTTGTTCTGCTCTGCATTTAACCCGTTCATCACTTATATCATCTGCTACAGTCTCACAGTGATCTCCGGAACTCGCAAGTAACCCAATTTAGTACTTTTACTTTCTATGTTGCCATTACAAGGATAATTCTTCACAGTCTCTCAGTTACCTCTCAAAACTTCATTGCAAATCCTCACAGTTATTTCTTCATGTCTGCATTACCCAGTTAACCACATTCTACAGTTCAGCATCAAAGCTTGTTTATATTTGGACAATTCAACATTTATTCTCCAGCCTGTTTTAAACGCAATTCCATGAACATTTCTTTTATTTTTTCTTTAAGATATATCCTGCATATTATTTCTATTAGTCATGCAATACGTCAGTATATTATGGTGATTAATAACTTGCCATTTACCACTTTACTGAATTGTTATTTTCAATAAATATATGAAACGGAACTTTCTTCGTCCTCCCTGCTTTCTTCATACCCCAGCACCTACACCTGTGGTTGGTCCCGGGTTAACGGATTCACAAAAACACCCGGACCTGACACTCCAACCCTTCAAACTTGCCACACGTGAAGTCAGATCAGACACTGCCAGCTTGAGTCAGGTCATTCCCCTCATCAAGCTTTTGCAGAAGCAGCTGGAAAAATTGAAGGAGGAGCTAAGACGGAGCAATTCCGCAAAGTATGTGGGACTTGTGGATGGAGCCCTTCTTTTGCTTTGCCAGGATTCAAGGGTGGTCAATCTGTTGAAATCAGAGCACTACATTTTGGTCACCGTGCTTGATTCTAGGTTTAAAGCCTATGTTGTATCTCTCTTTCCGGCAGACACAAGTCTGCACAGATTCAAAGACCTGCTGGTGAGAAAATTGTCAACTCAAGCGAAACGTGACCTGTCAACAGCTCCTCCTTCACATTCTCCCGCAACTGCGGCTGCGAGGAAAAGGATAAGATGTCCTAGCCCACCCACTGTCGGTGATGAAGGGCAGTCAGGAGCGAGTGCTGACATACTGAAGGACCTGCCAACGATTACTGACATGTCTACTGTCACTGCATATGATTCTGTCACCATTGAAAGAATGGTGGAGGATTATATGAGTGACAGCATCCAAGTAGGCATGTCAGACAGTCCGTATGTATACTGGCAGGAAAAAGATGCAACTTGGATGCCCTTGCACAAACTGGCTTTATTTTACCTAAGTTGACCCCCTACCCCCACCAGTGTGTACTCCGAAAGAGTGTTTAGTGCAGCCGGTAACCTTGTCAGTAATCGGCATAGGAGGTTACTTGCACAAAATTAATTATAAATTCCTCCGGGAAGACCTTTACCAGCAATTGCCTCCAGAAAATACACAGGGACCAGTGATGGTGGATTCCAGTGGGGACGTATTAATACTTTGTGAGGAGGAGGATGTACACACTGAAACGGGTGAGGAATCGGAGGATGATGATGAGGTTGACATCTTGCCTCTGTAGAGCCAGTTTGTGCAAGGAGAGATTGATTGCTTCTTTTTTGGTGGGGGCCCAAACAAACCAGTCATTTTAGCTACAGTTGTATGGCAGACCCTGTCGCTAAAATGATTGGTTTGTTAAAGTGTGCATGTCCTGTTTATTCAACAAAAGGGTGGGTGGGAGGGCCCAAGGACAATTCCATCTTGCACCTCTTTTTCTTCTTTGCATGATGTGCTGTTTGGGGACTAGTTTTTTTAAGTGCCATCCTGTCTGCAACTGTAGTGCCACTTCTAGATGAGCCAGGTGTTTGTGACGTATACCTGTGCCACTTACAGTAGCTTAGTCATACAGCTAACTCATTGCACCTCTTTTTCTTCTTTGCATAATGTGCTGTTTGGGGCCTAGTTTTTTTAAGTGCCATCCTGTCTGCAACTGCAGTGCCACTCCTAGATGGGCCAGGTGTTTGTGCCGCAAACTTTTGTCGCTTAGCTTAGCCATACAGCTATCTCATTACACCTCTTTTACTTCTTTGCATGATGTGCTGTTTGGGGCCTAGTTTTTTTAAGTGCCATCCTGTCTGCAACTCCAGTGCCACTCCTAGATGGGCCAGGTGTTTGTGCCGCACACTTGTGTCGCTTAGCTTAGCCATACAGCTATCTCATTGCACCTCTTTTACTTCTTTGCATGATGTGCTGTTTGGGGCCTAGTTTTTTTAAGTGCCATCCTGTCTGCAACTCCAGTGCCACTCCTAGATGGGCCAGGTGTTTGTGCCGCAAACTTGTGTCGCTTAGATTAGTCATTCAGCTACCTCATTACACCTCTTTTACTTCTTTGCATGATGTGCTGTTTGGGGCCTAGTTTTTTTAAGTGCCATCCTTCCTGCAACTGTAGTGCCACTCCTAGATGGGCCAGGTGTTTGTGCCGCACACTTGTGTCGCTTAGCTTAGCCATACAGCTATTTCATTGCACCTCTTTTACTTCTTTGCATGATGTGCTGTTTGGGGCCTAGTTTTTTTAAGTGCCATCCTGTCTGCAACTGCAGTGCCACTCCTAGATGGGCCAGGTGTTTGTGCCGCACACTTGTGTCGCTTAGCTTAGTCATACAGCTACCTAATTTCACCTTTTTTTCTTCTTTGCATGATGTGCTGTTTGGGGCCTATATTTTAAATCTGCCATCCTGTCTGCCACTGTAGTGCCACTCCTAGATGGGCCAGGTGTTTGTGCCGTCCACTTGTGTCACTTAGCTTAGTCATCCAGCTTCCTCGTTGCAACTTTTAGGCCTAAAAACAATACTGTGAGTTGTGAGGTGTTCAGAATAGACTGGAAATGAGTGGAAATGAATGTTATTGAGGTTAATAATACCGTAGGATTAAAATTACCCACAAATTCTGTGATTTTAGCTGTTTTTATGTTTTCCCCCCCAAAAATCATCCAGATCCAAAACCAAAACCAAAACACGAAAGGGTGGTTTTGGCAAAACCAATCCAGGTCCAAAACACAAGGATGGAATCAGAACCAAAACCAAAACACGAAAAGTGCCCACCGCACATCTCTAATTATAATATCTCCCAACATTGTATGAATTCAGCTTAGATAGACAGTTTTGGGAGTAATATGTATTGCTCAATACCTTACAGCAAAATAACAGACAATTTGCACCAGGATTACAGTATATTAAGAGACACACAGTACTTGTTAAAAATGAAAAGTACTGATACCAGAGCCTGGTTAAGGACGTGGCACTGGGGAGCAAGTGCCCCATACCCCCCTCTATCTGGGGGCTCACCAGCCTTTAATAACAGCCGCAGAGCAGGGGCGGAGGTGTGGCTACACAGCACTGTACATTTAGTACCACTGCCAGCACCATGGGAAAAAGGAGAAACATAGATACATAGAATTTGACAGCAGATAAGAACCACTTGGCCCATCTAGTCTGCCCATGTACACACACAAACTTACACACTAGGGGTTATTTTTGTTGGGAGCCATTAACCCATACCTCCCAACTGCACAGAATACAGCAGGGCCTGTCCCGCTAATTGGACACTGTCCCGCTGTCCCTCCCATGGGTCGTGGTGTCCCAACAGCGGGTGAGGCAGATTGGGAAAGCCAGTGATCACTGCTGCTCTGCTTTGCAAAGCAGCCAGTGATCACTGAATAGATGGTGTGCACATGCGCACAGCATCTATCAGTGCAGGGAGCGCTGGGCATGCCCCCCCAAATGTCAAAAATGGGGTTCGCGGCATTAGGCCCCACCCCTTAACTTGAGGCTCCGCCTACACCTCCCAATGTCACAACTCCTTTTCACCCGCAGCCGCAGAACCTGACTTCTCATGGTTAAATGTTGGGAGGTATGATTAACCTACCAGTATATTTTTGAGGTGTGGGAGGAAACCATAGTAAACCCACGCAAATACAGGGAGAATATCCACACTCCACACAGTTAGAGCCGTGGTGTGAATCAAACCCACAACCTCAGTGCTACATTACACCATCTTTACTGCCCATGGAGGGCAGGAGAAGCTGCAGGTACTGTAGCAGTGACGTGCAGTGAGTTCTATGACTGGGGAGGCACTGGCTAATCACACCCCCACCCCCACCCCAGAGAAAAAAATGCGTGCAGTTTCCCCATTTAACAATAACCAGCACCCTGCACAACCAGCAAGGGGGATAATGCCATAGCAGGAGGGACACTCAGTGTGGGGTCCCCCTGCCATCACATTAACCAACCCTAAACTGGTCAGCCCAGGGCTGGAATTCCTCAGAAAGTGGGGACCCCCAAAAAATTTAATGAGGTCCCCCCTCCCGAGCAACAACCAGCACTGGACTGATAGCCCAGTGCTATGCCCCGAAACCCTAATGACGGTGGGTGCGGGGTTCATTGTATGTTAACATTATTCTTTACAAGTGGCCTACAGGTCCCAGCAAGCCTGCCCCAGCAAGCTGGCACTTGGAAAACCACAATAAAAACACAACACATAACATTTGAATAATTTATTACACTGCGTCTTCACCTGGGGGCTGCGGCCTTTCAGCTCTTTTTTATGGCCGCCACATTCCCAGGACGTCCGACGTCTTCTTCTTGTATCTTCACCTGGGGGTGGCGGCTTTAAACTCTTTTTTCCTGGCCGCCTAACTACTCGGGGCAAACTACAAGGGGCAAGCTACTGGGGGCAAACTACAAGGGGGCAAGCTACTAGGGGCAAGCTAATGGGGGCAAAGTATAAGGGGGCTAATTACTGGGGGCAAACTACAAGGGGGCAAGCTACTGGGGCAAACTACAAGGAGGCAAACTACTGGGGGCAAACTACAGGGGCGCATTACTAATGGGGGCACTACTACTGGGGGCATAACTACAGGGGTGCATTACTACTGGGGGCATAACTACAGGGGGAATTACTACTGGGGGCATTACTACTTGGGGCAAAATACCGGGGGCATAACTACAGGGGCTAAACTACTGGGGCATTACTACTTGGGGCTAAACTACAGGGGGCTATACTACAAGGGGGCAAACTACAGGGTGGCATTACTACTGGGGGCTAAACTACAAGGGGGCTAAACTACTGGGGGCATTACTACTTGGGGCAAACTACGTGGGGCTAAACTACAGGGGCTAACTACTGGGGGCTAACTACAAGGCGGCAAGCTACTGGGGGCAAACTACTGGGGGCATAACTACAGGGGCGCATTACTACTGGGGGCATAACTACAGGGGCATTACTACTGGGGGCATAACTACAGGGGCATTACTACTGGAGGCATAACTACAGGGGCATTACTACTGGGGGCATTACTACTTGGGGGCTAAACTACAGGGGGGCTAAACTACTGGGGGCATAACTACAGGGGCTAAACTACTGGGAGCATTACTACTTGGAGGCATTACTACTTTGGGGCAAACTACTGAGGGCAAACTACATGGGGCTAAACTACTGGGGGCATAACTACAGGGGCTAAACTACTGGGGGCATTACTACTTGGGGCTAAACTACAGGGGGGCTATACTACAAGGGGGCAAACTACAGGGGGGAATTACTACTGGGGGCTAAACTACAAGGGGGCATTACTACTGGGGGCATTATTACTTGGGGCAAACTACAGGGGCTAACTACTGGGGGCTAACTACAAGGTGGCAAGCTACTGGGGGCAAACTACAAGGGGGCAAACTACTGGGAGCAAACTACAGGGGCGCATTACTACTGGGGCATAACTACAGGGGCGCATTACTACTGGGGGCATAACTATAGGGGCATTACTACTGGGGGCATAACTACAGTGGCATTACTACTGGAGGCATAACTACAGGGGCATTACTACTGGGGGCATTACTACTTGGGGGCTAAACTACTGGGGGCATAACTACAGGGGCTAAACTACTGGGAGCATTACTACTTGGAGGCATTACTACTTTGGGGCAAACTACATGGGGCTAAACTACTGGGGGCATAACTGCAGGGGCTAAACTACAGGGGGCATTACCACTGGGGGCTAAATAACATGGGGTAAACTACATAAGGACTAAACTACAGGAGATAAACTACTGGGGGCATTACCACGGGGAAGCTAAACTAAAGTGGGGGTAAACTACTGGGGTCATAACTGCAGAGGCATTACCACTGGGGGCTAAACTACTGGTGGCATAACTACAGGGGCTAAACTACAGGGGCCTAAATGACTGGGGGCATTACTACAGGCAACATTACAGCAATACAACACAGGGGCATTACCATTAAGGGCATTACTAATGGGGGCACTACTAATTAGGGCATTGTAAAGGGGGCATTTCATAAGGGACATCACTCCTGGGAACATAAGGGGCACTACTACTGGGGGCATTGCATAAGGGGCACCACTACTATGGGCTCATATGAGGGGCACTAACACTGTGGGCACGACCAGTACAGTGGACATTGCATAAGGAGCACTACTACTGTGGGCATTGTAAAAGGGGTGCTACTGCTGTGGGCATTGTGTTTTACGGAGTGCTACTACTGTGGGCATTATGTGTATTAGGGGTGCTATTACTGTGGGCATTATTACTATTGTGTGACCACGCCCCTTTATTTTTGAGACCATGCCCCTTTTTTGGCACCACTACTATGGGCTCTATATAAGGAGCACTAACACTGTGGGCACTACCAGTACAGTGGACATTGCATAAGGAGCACTACTACTGTGGGCATTGTAAAAGGGGCGCTACTGTTGTGGGAATTGTGTATTATGGGGTGCTACTACAGAAGAAGGTGTTACTATAGGAGAAGCCCAGTAGGAGATGGTGGAAATGCAGCTATCCGCTGATAAGGGCAGGACCACACACTTTGCGTTCTTAGGCCCCAGCCTCTCGTTGTCAGGATTCTATGAAAGGGAACAAGATTAAAATAATGCAAATCTCACTGAATCACATCACACTGGCCCCGGACAAGTTCACTAAGAAGTGGGAAGGCTGCAGAAGACCTGTTCCTAGTGGTTCGGGAGTCTCATGGATGTTCCAATTTTTCAGTTTAAATTAGAGATGTCTGAAAAGGGGGCATGGCCTCTCTAGAAAGGGGCAGCCGCTCTGGAAGGGGGCGGCCTCTCTGGAAGGGGGCATGGCCTCACGGCACAACTGCTGTTTTCATCTCTCTGCCGTGTGCCCATCACTCCCAAAGATGCTGAGCTTCCCCCAGGCTCTCTCTGCACTATAAAAAGATGTCTTATACATGCGCCCTGCATCCATTCACTTGCTGTTCTGCTATGTAGAGGATGTAGATCCTATTTAGAATCTCTCATCATCCACTTATAAATATCTTGTCCCACAAACCATAATGTAATTTTTGCATGTGAGTCAAGGATGCATTTAGTAACCACCCACACATCTGGGGGACCAGGGATTATTTCCACTCATGGGTGTCCACAACACCCATAGAGTGGGAACAGAACCTGTGGCGAGCGTAGCGAGCCACCGAGCCTGCAGCGCGGCGAGCACAGCGAGCCCGCAAGGGGCTTCGTTGTGCTCGCATCCTACCGGCATCCTGGTGGCCGGGATCCCGACATCGGTATAATGACCGCCAGGATCCCAACCGCCGGTCACCCGACCCCAACCCGTTTTTCCTGTATCTTTTGACATCTTATTTCTTTCAGCATAATATTTCAACTCAACTGCAACATACTCAATAAATAAAAACATACAACGTTTCTTAGCACTCCTAATAATACTGTCGTATGTTTTTACTGAAAGTAAAATGAAATGAAATCCTACTGATATTTCATATACATTTTTTGTATGTAAATGTATCTAATCAAACATCATATTCTGTAATAAACAGGCTGGTTTTGTCTTTTAAATTATTCCCATTTAAAAATACAAGCAAATTTGCTGGAATCGCGCCCGTGCCTGCATTTCACAGGCTATTCCATAATGCCCCATAAGTGTGCCATCTTTATCATTTTTTCTAAAAACAATGAAAATATTATTGATGTTTGAACTTAGATTTTTACACTAGAGCTCCCCCTCCTGGATAATACTATTAAAACAAGACAGCAACATTGGAGGTCATTCCGAGTTGTTCGCTCGCAAGGCGATTTTAGCAGAGTTGCTCACGCTAAGCCGCCGCCTACTGGGAGTGAATCTTAGCATCTTAAAATTGCGAACGAAGTAATCGCAATATTGCGATTACACACCTCGTAGCAGTTTCTGAGTAGCTTCAGACTTACTCGGCATCTGCGATCAGTTCACTGCTTGTCGTTCCTGGTTTGACGTCACAAACACACCCAGCGTTCGCACAGACACTCCTCCGTTTCTCCGGCCACTCCTGCGTTTTTTCCGGAAACGGTAGCGTTTTTTCCCACACGCCCATAAAACGGCCTGTTTCCGCCCAGTAACACCCATTTCCTGTCAATCACATTACGATCGCCAGACCGATGAAAAAGCCGTGAGTAAAATGACTAAGTGCATAGCAAATTTACTTGGCGCAGTCGCAGTGCGGACATTGCGCATGCGCATTAAGCGGAAAATCGCTGCGATGCGAAGATTTTTACCGAGCGAACAACTCGGAATGAGGGCCCTTGATATTAGCAATAGGCTTGATTCAAAGCCACACGCAAAGTGGGCAGTGCCGAGAGAGGGGCGGAGAGGGTACAAATTACCCGGGTCCAGGTCTGATGGAGGGGCCCAGTGAGGGCCCAGAGGGGGCCCAGGGCCGCCTCCCTCTTACCTGGAAGCCGCAGCTGCAGCTCTTCTCATCAGCCCAGCACATGCTGCTGTGTACTGGGCTGCAGTGTGGCCATGGAGGTGCTTAAAATACTATTTTTTACAGTATTTATTTCTAAGGGTACATGACCACACCTCCTGTGATTAGGCCACACCCCTTGAAAAGTACCAGGGCCCAGCCTGGCGGCGGCGCATGCGCAGTTCCGACCTGATCGCTGCGCTGCGACAAACTGCAGCGAGCGATCGAGTCGGAATGACCCCCTTTGTATCTTATTACAATGGCTCTCCGGCTGGGTGGGTGGGATGAGCTGTAAATCAGTGAATATGGGCTATAAATATACTGTGTATTACCAGCTGATCAACATACTCACAGCACCAGTTAGTCGACGCTCTGCCCGTATGGAGGCCCAGTTGGAATTGCCGCTTGTTCCGCTTGTGTGTTCCGTCACCACTTGGCCCTCACACAGAATGGGCTACCTTAATTAGGTCAGAGACTCCCCCTGCAGTGAGCGGTGTCTTGATGTTGTGCACAGTTCTGAGAGCTGGGCGTCCCCGGCTGTCTCAACTACCGCTATCCTTACTGCTCATGCTCAGGCCACGGAAATTGTCGGCAGTCTCTCTCTGTCACCCACTATCTCCCTGTCACCATCAGTATCTCTCTCTCACCCTCAGTCTCTCTCTGTCACCCACTATCTCCCTGTCACCATCAGTATCTCTCTGTCACCCTCAGTCTCTGTCACCCACTATTGCCCTGTCACCCTGTCTTTCTGTCACCTTGTCTCTCTGTCACCATTATCTCCCTGTAACCCTCAGTCTCTCTCGCTTTCTCTCTTTGTCACCCACTATCTCCCTGTCATCCACTCCCTCCACGTCACCCACTACCTCCCCAGTCACCCACTGTCTCCCTGTCACCCTCTGCCTCTCTGTCACCCTTGCTTCTCTATCACCCACTGCCTCCATGTTACCCACTATCTCCCTGTCACCCTCTTCCTTTCACTATCACCTCTGCGACCCACGTCACCCACTGCCTCCCCAGTCATCCACTATCTGCCTGTCACCCCTGCCTCTCCCTCTCACCCACTATCTCCCTGTCACTCTCTGCCTTTCTCTGTCACCCTATACCATCACTCACTGTCACCCACAGCCTCCATGTCACCCTCTGCCTCCTTTTCACTATCTTCCTTTCCCTTTCAACCTTGCCTCTCTCTACCACCCACGTCACCTGCTTCTTCCCCAGTCACCCACTATCTGCCTGTCATCCACTGTCTCCCTGTTACCTACTGCTTCCATGTCACCTCTGCCTCTGTCACCCACTACCTACCCAGTCACCCACAATCTCCCTGTCACTCACGGTCTCTCCCTGTCACTCCCTACCCTCACCCACTGCCTCTCACTGTCACCCTCTGCCTCTCTCTGTCTCCTACTCCCTTTCTCCATTCCCCTTTCCTGCCACTCACTGCATCTCCCCCTCACCTACTGCTTCTTCATTTCCCACTATCTTTCCCTGTCACCCACTGCCTCTCACCATCATCCTCTACATCACCCACTGATTCCCCCTGGCATCACCCAGTTCCTCCCCTTGTCACCCATTCCCTGGCTTTACCCACTGCCTCTTACTATCACCCACTGCATTTCCATCTCCCACTATCTATCCCCATCATCCACTGCCTCTCCCCTGCGTCACTATCTCCCAATCACTCTCTCTGTCCTATCATCCTCTGCCTCTTCAAGGCATCACACTCTTCCCCATTATATGGATACTGCATGAGTAGGCCACACCCTATGTTGAGAGGTTATACCCTTGTTGCAAGGCCAGGACCACTTTCCCAGGGGCGTTCTTACTTTCTGTGCGGAAAAAATAATACCCACACTTTTTGCCTGTCATGGTGCCCCCCCTGTCATTTTGTCCTGGATCCACCCCTGGGTGTATTTACGCATCTCTGTGGAGTAATCAGAGTGGCATGTAATACCCCTTTTACACTCGCAGAAAAATCCCAGGATATTGCACGTGAATGCGCATCATCCCGGGATTTTTGTGAGTGTGAATGGGTACAGGGACAATTTCCCGGGACGAGCATCCCGGGATTTCAACCCAGGTCTTGACCTGGGTTGAATCCGGGACCGTCCCGGGAAGCTGTGCAGTGTGAACGAGTATACCGTGTCAAGGCGACCCGGCACCCGTTCTCTGCATAGGAGGAGGCGATGCTTGGAGAAGATTATCTCCAAGCACCGCCTCCGCTAGAGTCAGCGGTGATGTCACCGACCCGGCAATATGCCGGGTCGGCCTGCTACTGTGAAAGGGTCATTCCCGGGAATGTGTCCCGGCAATTATACCGGGACACATTCCCGGGAATGACCTTTCACTGCGAGTGTAAAAGGGGTATTAGTCAACCAGCTGTCCACTTAGTGCATAGTTGCCTACCCTCCCTCATTCTGCAGGAGACTCCCTGAAACAGCAGCAATCTCCCTGACTCCCTGAATAGTCCATCAATCTCCCTGATTTCACCTTAACCCCATTATGCAGCTGTTACATTATTGGGGAAAAAGAGAAATCAGAGATAGATACTTTGAAATGGGCTCATCAGCGCCATTTCTCTGCATTGGTTATAAGGCACAGTCACTGGGGCAGATGTATTAACCTGGAGAAAGCATAAGGAAGTGATAAACCAGTGATAAGTGCAAGGTGATAACGCACCAGCCAATCTGCTCCAATATGTAAATTAACAGTTAGGAGCCGATTGGCTGTTGCGTTTATCAGCTTGCACTTATCACTGGTTTATCACTTCTTTATGCTGTCGCAGGTTAATACAACTGCCCCAGAGATCCCTATGGCTACAAGCATTTTAAATAAGATTTCTCGTGGCCAATGACAGTATATGGAAGCTTTCGTAAAACACAATACACAAACAAATCCTGAAAAATATAAGTGTCTTTTCTTCAACAAGTAGATCTTACAAACTTTGGGGCTCATTTGCATTTCGATTGGAAGTCATTTTTATGACGGGTCTCAGATGTAGCCGCACACGTCCGTGCTGATGGGTGTTACTTTCACAATCTCCCTGAAATGCTTTTTCAAAAGTAGGCAAGTATGACTTAGTGGGGCAGATATATCAAGCCTGGAGAAGTTATAAAGTGGAAGATGATAACACAGCAGCCAATCAGCTCCTAACAGTCAAGTTACAGGCTGGGTTTGAAACATGACAGCTAGGAGCTGACTGTCTGCTGCATTATCACCTTCCACTTTATAACTTCTCCAGGCTTAAAACATCTGCCCCAGTTTTCTCAAACAAGCAAAGTGGCTGCAGATGTGGAAGACTACTTGTCACTTAGAATAAGCCGCACATTATTTGTTTGAGCTCATGTACCATGTACTGTATGCATATCAGCATTTTGCATAGATTTTGTATTGTGCCCCCATATCCTCATGAGGAACACATACTATCAGATGAATGGCTCCTGTCTAAATTGACCCTTCTACATACCTCCCAACATGACCCTCTCCAGGAGGGACAGAATGCTCTGCTCCTGGAATTCCCTCTTAATGTATGATTGCCATCACCTGTGTTGAAACACCTTTCTTATCCATTAACCTGTTCAGCACAGGTGCCGGCAATCATACATTCAGAGGGAAGTCCAGAAACAGAGCATTGTGTCCCTCCTGGAGAGGGTCATGTTGGGAGGTATGCTTCTATGTGTGCAGAGAATTTAGCCTGTAAATTGTCTATTCAGGAAGGGACCAAAGTGAATAGATAAATATTACCCATACAGCACTATACGGTATATTACTTTGGTGACTTAAAAATATAGTGATAATATAATAATGGCAGTGATGCAGTAACTGCACAGCACTACTTAACCTCACTCCTTTGGTGTCTGCTGCTGCTGCACACAGGTAGTCTACTTAGAAATGGGTGGGAGCACTTCAGTATGGGCTCTTATACAGCATGCAATATATGGTGATGGAGAATGCTAATTGTCAGGCTTTTATGGCAAATGTAATACATATTCTGTAACTCTAGTATACACATTTTTCATGACTAATATCAAGAAAAATATTTTTTGGGTTAGAAAAAAATGTATATATATATTTGGAAAAATAAATGAAATACATATTGGCCCTCATTCCGAGTTGTTCGCTCGTTCTTTTTCATCGCATCGCAGTGAAAATCCGCTTAGTACGCATGCACAAAGTTCGCACTGCGACTGCGCCAAGTAACTTTACTATGAAGATAGTATTTTTACTCACGGCTTTTTCTTCGCTCCGGCGATCGTAATGTGATTGACAGGAAATGGGTGTTACTGGGCGGAAACACGGCGTTTCAGGGGCGTGTGGCTGAAAACGCTACCGTTTCCGGAAAAAACGCAGGAGTGGCCGGGGAAACGGTGGGAGTGCCTGGGCGAACGCTGGGTGTGTTTGTGACGTCAACCAGGAACGACAAGCACTGAACTGATCGCACAGGCAGAGTAAGTCTGGAGCTA
Source organism: Pseudophryne corroboree (assembly GCF_028390025.1). NCBI lineage: Eukaryota > Metazoa > Chordata > Amphibia > Anura > Myobatrachidae > Pseudophryne > Pseudophryne corroboree. The sequence goes on from NC_086448.1 coordinate 532,530,081, forward strand.
CTCTGAAACTGCTAAGTAGTTAGTAATCGCAATATTGCGAATACATCGGTCGCAATTTTAAGAAGCTAAGATTCACTCCCAGTAGGCGGCGGCTTAGCGTGTGTAACTCTGCTAAATTCGCCTTGCGACCGATCAACTCGGAATGAGGGCCCTTGTTTCCATATTACAGATGGACAATTACATCTGCATATGAAAGGATTACATACATTAAATAAATAAATACATATATGCATACTTCCCAACTGTCTCGATTCCAGCGGGACAGTCCCGCTATTTGGACACTGTCCCGCTGTCCCACCCACGGGCAGCATTGTCCCGCAGGTGGGGGGGCAGTTGGGGGAGGCTTTGATCACCTGCTGCTCTGCTCTGCAAAGCAGCGAGTGATCTCTGAATACTGGGAGGGGAGCAGGGGGCTGCCAAGCTACTCAGGGAGCGCTGGGCACGTCGGCAATCGGCCACGCCCACTCGGCCGAGGCCACGTCCCTCCCACCATAAGCTATGCCCCTTTTTGGGTCGCGCGCGAGCGTCCCAACTCTTGGCTCTGAAAAGTTGGGAGGTATGTATATGTATGGTAAAAATACATATAACACTGTTACTACTTACTGTAGATAATTTTCTATGAAAACCAGGGTTCTATGCTCTTAAGCTTAATTCCCAGGATAAAGGCTTCTGTATGTCTCCCTGAAAATCCATTCCTGGTTATGTTGTTATCAAATTTGTGGCTAACAGGCATCCTCTTTAATAAATAATATGCAAGACACATGTGATTGGTTACACCATTAGCTTGCACAAAGAGTGTCCGCAGTGTCGACATGTTCATAATGTCGACATCTGAAATGTCAGATCCCTGTACCAAAAGACCTTCTGTAGTGTGTGTAGTGTTGAAAGAGGAGTGCGCTTCTGTACAGACTCCAGTCTTCCTGTTCCCAAGGGAAGCTTCATGCCCTCTCTCAAGATGGCCACCAATCTCACTACTGAGAAAATGCAGGAGCCATCTTGAGACTGTGTAAAGTAGAAATGTGTGGGTTTGGTGTTCTTAAAACTGAATCCACCTGAACTTGCTGTTCCTGAGTGAATTTGAAGCCCCGGCACAGGGTTTCCCGCCAGCCTGCGATTTCAAATTGAAGCAAAACTTAATCTTCCCGGCATCGGATCTTGCGTGTTTTGGATTCTATAAAAGTCCCTCCCTCAGTGATTCGGGCGCCATTTCACAAAGGATGCTAGAGGGCTAGGATGTGGGGTCTGTGGGCTGCAGAACTACTGGGACTGTGTCAGACTGTCAGTGAAGAGCTGTGAGCTGCATCGCTGCTGTAACTGTGTAGGTAAAGGGGTGTAGGCTGTAGCATTGCTGTGACTGTGTCAGACTGTCAGTGAAAGGCTGTGAGCTGCATCACTGCTGTGACTGTGTCAGTAAAGTGCGGTGAGCTGCAACACTGCTGTGACTGTCAGTGAAGGATGATGAACTGCAGCACTAGTGTGACTGTGTCAGACTGTCAGTAAAGGACTGTGAGCTGCAACACTGCTGTGACTGTGTCAGTGAAGGGCGGTGAACTGCAGCACTAGTGTGACTGTGTCAGACTGCCAATGAAGGGCTGTGAGTTGCCTCACTGCTGTCACTGTGTCAGTGAAAGGCTGTATGCTGTAGCATTGCTGTGACTATGTCAGACTGCCAGTGAAGGGCTATGAGCTGAAACACTGCTGTGACTGTGTCAGTGAAGGGCTGTAGGCTGTAGCATTGCTGCAACTGTGTCAGACTGCCAGGAAGAGCTGTGAGCTGCATCATTGCTGTGACTGTGTCAGTGTAGGGCTGTGAGCTGCATCACTGCTGTGACTGTGTCAGTGAAGGGCTGTATGCTGTAGCATTGCTGTGACTATTTCATTCTGCCAATGAAGGGCTGTGAGCTGCATCACTGCTGTGATTGTGTCAGTGAAGGGCTGTGAGTTGCAGCACTGCTGTGACTGTGTCAGTGAAGCAATATAAGCTGTAGCATTGCTATGACTGTGTCGCTGGAGGGCTGTGAGCTGCATCACTGCTGTGACTGTGTCAGTGAAGGGCTGTAGGCTGTAGCATTGCTGCGACTGTGTCAGACTGCCAGTGAAGGGCTGTGAGCTGCATAACTGCTGTGACTGTGTCAGTGAAGAGCTATAGACTGTAGCATTGCTGTGACCGGTTAGTGAAGGGCTATGAGCTGCAACACTGCTGGGACTGTGACAGTGAAGGGCTGTAGGCTGTAGCATTGCTGCAACTGTGTCAGACTGCCAGTGAAGGGCTGTGAGCTGCATCATTGCTGTGACTGTATCAGTGAAGGGCTGTGAGCTGCATCACTGCTGTGACTGTGTCAGTGAAGAGCTGTAGGCTGTAGCATTGCTGTGACTGTGTCAGTGATGGCCTATGGGCTGTAGCACTGCTGTGACTGTGTCAGTGAAGGGCTGTGAGCTGCAGCACTGCTGCGATTGTGCCAGACTGTCAGTGGAATTCTGTGAGCTGCATCACTGCTGTGTCTGTGTCAGTGAAGGGCTGTGGGCTGTAGCATTACTGTGACTGTGTCAGTGAAGGACTGTAGGCTGTAGCATTGCTGTGTCAGACTACAGTGCAGGGCTGTGAGCTGCATCAGTGCTGTGACTGTGTCAGTGTAAAGGGGCGGATTAGGATTTCACCACCCCTCCAAGACTCACCCGCACTCCCGGAAGCCGCCACCAGTCCCCATGTCGCCAGGTGCGCCCACATGGTGTGGAACATCATCACTGGGCAACGCAGTGGACGAATCAGGAGCCGCCACGTCACAGGTCCCAGGTGGACACACGGCAGGTGGGTCCCGCCAGGAGCAGAGATTGGGCCTTGCTGCAGATGGACAATGAGCATCGATGGTACAGGTAAGCGCTCATTGAGGCCCTTTTCCCCCCTTTGTAGGTCCCACCCAAGCGGGTTTCCCCACGCCCCACTATACCACCACCGAGGTGCATTGGGCACTAGCCCCCCATTGTCTACACTGTTAGACAGGCCTCTGGCCTAAGCTGCATTGGGCACTAGGACCCCATTGTCTACACGGTTAGGCAGGCCTTTGGCCTGAGCTGCATTGAGCGTTAGGCCCCCCATTGTTTACATGGTTAGGCAGGCCTTTGCCCTTGGCTGCATTGGGCACTCGGCCCCTATTATCCACACGGTTAGGCCGGCCTCTGGCCTGAGCTGCATTGGGCATTAGGCCCCCATTGTCCACAAGGTTAAGCTGGCCTCCGACCTGGGCTGCATTGGGCACTAGTCCCCTTTTATCCACACGGTTAGACAGGCTTCCGGCCTGAGCTGCATTGGGCGCTAGTCCCCTCCATTGTCCACACGGTTAGGCAGGCCTCCAGCCTGAGCTGCATTGGGGACTGAGCCGCCATTGTCCACATGGTTAGGCAGGCCTTGGCCTGAGCTGCATCAGGCACTAGGCCCTACCTACAGTAGTTCCGAATTACTTTGTATGGTTATATATTGTTCTGCATGATCCCGTATTGTCACGTATTATTCTGCATTGTTCTGTGTTGTTACTTATTGTTGTTCTCATAGGGTTGTGCGGATAATGGGGATAATTCTGACCTGATCTCTCGCTGCAGTACTTCGAAGCGCAGTGATCAGGTCAGAACTGTGCATGCGCCGGCGCATGGCTGACAGTCTACGGCTGTCGTTGCCTAGCGATCGCCTCTGCCTGAATGACAGGCAGAAGCGGTCGCTGGACGGGAGGGGGTGGCATTGCGGCATTTGCCCGCCCTTTTGTGGGCGCAGTCCGGCCAATGCAGGCATGGCCGGACCGTGCGGGGGGGCGGGCCACAGCGGCTGTGTGACGTCACATGCAGTCGCTGCGACTTTGGCAGCGGCAAGTAGCTCCCGGCCAGAACGCAAAAGCTGCGCTGGCCGGCAGCTACTCCTGAAGTGCAAAAGCATCTGCGATGGGGCAGGGACTGACATGAGGAGCGGGATAGCCCTGTGCTGGGCGTCCCCCCGCATGTCTGTTTTCCTGATCGTAGCTGTGCTAAATTTAGCACAGCTACGATCAAGTTGGAATCACCCCCATAGTGTAGCCGGATTGTGTTAGAAAGTGCACCACACCCAATTTGTAGTGTTTTGTTGTTCACCGGGTAAGAGAGAGATAGGACCCTTGTAAACGTAGTAAGATCCAGGTCACGCGGGTGGCATACGCTAGGGCCTAGCAAGATGGTAGGGTTCTGCCGTGCAGGAGGGCTGTTGTCTGTGTTTACCCCACAGGAGCGGAGAGCAGGACCATCTGACAAGCAAGGGTACAAGGTTACTCCCGATGAGCATATTCTGTGTAAATTGTGCGTTCTCCCCTCCCTTTTCCTTGTGAGCGTTTCCGCTCAGGTTGTACCCCAGTGCCACGCATTACACGGAGCAACCAGTCTGCGGCCAAGAGTGCCAAAGATGACCCTCCACTGACAACCTTGGAGGTCATCCACCCCAGGCGTGAGAGCTCACGTTTCCCTGCAGGGACTCAGAGCGTCTGCTTCTTTTACAGGCTTTTTTATCCCACGGAGTGTATTTGCATCGAGTCCCAGGATCGCCAAGGAAGGTGGCGCCAGGTGACCAGAAGGTGGGGGACATGGTGATCAAGGTGGGTACCTGACGCATCTTCAAGACAGTCGGCAGACCCGCCACCCCACACTACATCAGTGAAAGGCTGAGAGACGCAGCACTGCTGTGACTGTGTCAGAGAAGAACTGTAGGCTGTAGCATTGCTGTGACTGTGTCAGTGAAGGGCTGTAGGCTGTAGCATTGCTGTGACTGTGTCAGTGAAGGGCTGTAGGCTGTAGCATTGCTGTGACTGTGTCAGTGAAGGGCTGTAGGCTGTAGCATTGCTGTGACTGTGTCAGTGAAGGGCTGTGAGCTGCAGCACTGCTGTGACTGTGTCAGTGAAGGACTGTAGCATTGCTGTGTCATACTATCAGTGAATGGCTGTGAAATGCATCCCTGCTGTGCCTGTGTCAGTAAACGGCTGTGGGCTGCAGCACTGCTGTGACTGTATCAGTATAGAGCAGGGTTGGATTAAGCCTTGGGGGTGCCCAGGGCACTTTAGACAGGGGGCTCCGGTGGAAGAGGGCCGCTGTGTATAAGATTGTGCATACCTCCCAACATGACCCATTCCAATTTCCAGGAGTGAAAAATTCTCTTTACATAGACTTCCCTCTTAATATATGATTGTAGTCACCTGTGTTGAACTATTTAAATGATAAGAAAGGTGTTTCAATACAGGTGATTGCAATCATAATTTAAGAAGGAAGTCCCGGTAGAGAGCATTTTGTCCATCCTGGAATGGGTCATGTTGGGCTGTATGGATTGTGTATATTAAATTTAGCCCAATGGTATATATTATATTTAAAAACTAATAGTTTAATAAAGCCTGGGTACTGTTTATAGCTCCACCTAATTGAAAGAAAACTTTGTAGTGGAACAAAGACAACTTAAACAAAGTTCAAATACACATAGAAAAATAAAATCTATAATTTATCTTGTCACATGCAAAAATAGCAGCAGCCTCTGTACTACTTACACATTGGGACAGGACTCAGGAGGACTCTGTGTGTTTGTTTGTTTGTTTCTCTCTCTCTCTCTCTCTCTCTCTAAACCCTCATTAGGTAACAAGTTACACAGGACTCAGACTCCCAGGTGTGGGGAGAGCTGTAAGTGACACTGGGATCCCACCCTGTGTCACTTACAGCTCTCTCCACCCTCCTATCTCTCCTCTGGATGAGAAGCTCCATTGATAGTTCATAAAATCTGATACTCCTGTGTCTCTGCCTGCTCTGCATACTGTCCTGCTCGCATTCTGGCTGTCTGGTTCTGCTGCTGCATAAGAGGGAAAGCTAGTGATGTCAGTGTGCTCTGGCCAGGGGGCCCACGGTGTACAGTATGCCCTGCACCGCCGGTTAATCTGGCTATGGTATAGAGGATATATATTCAGTGTCGGACTTGGGCACGAAGGGCCTGCTGGGGGGATGCAGTGGTAAGGGTCCATGTTTAGGGGTGTGGCCAGTCACCACATTGGTTTGTCTAACCATTAGAGAGTGCATGGTCTTGGCCCCTTGCAAGGGCGTAGCTACCATAGGTGCAGGCAGTGCAGCTGCTATGGGGCCCAGAGCTTAGAGGGGCCCACCTTCCCTATCACAGTTACATATGTTATATACATTTTTCACCACTGGGTGGTACGTAGGGGTCCTTACAAACATTTTACTTGGGGCCTGCAATATATCTAGATATGCCTCTGGACCTGCTGACTGTAGTGTGGTATAAAATGAACTGGAGGGCATTTTAATGTTATATAATATGAACCGGGGCACTATAATGAAGCACAATATCAATGGGGAGCACTATATATCATAATGTGAATTGGGCGGTACTGTGCGGCATAATGTGTACTGGCAGCTCTGAAATGTGACATAGGGTGATCTTAAGCACTACTGCGATTCATTAAAGAACTAGGGCACTACTATGGGGCATAACATTAAATAAGGCTCTACTATCAGGGATGTGCAGTCAGGGGAGGCAGTGCCTCCCCTGTAATTACTGATTAAAATAATACAAAGAAGATACTTATGATACATATTCTGTATCATAAGTATCTGCTTTAGCCTTCATATTATTTTAATCATTTTTACCCTGTAAATAACTGAGTTAAATGTGTGTCGAAAGCACCGCTGTCGGTGCCTCCCGCTGTCAGTGTAAAGGGCCGGAAGCGAGGGGGGGGGGGGGGGGGCAAGCACTGGGCAGTGAAAGCCCACTCAAAAAAGCAGTAGAAGTGCCGCTTTGACAGGGGCGTGCTTTCAGCTCACATGAAAGTAGAGATGTGCACCGGAAATTTTTCGGGTTTTGTGTTTTGGTTTTGGGTTCGGTTCCGTGGCTGTGTTTTGGGTTCGAACGCGTTTTGGCAAAACCTCACAGAATTTTTTTTGTCGGATTCGGGTGTGTTTTGGATTCGGGTGTTTTTTTTCAAAAAACCCTAAAAAAACAGCTTAAATCATAGAATTTGGGGGTCATTTTGATCCCAAAGTATTATTAACCTCAATAACCATAATTTCCACTCATTTTCAGTCTATTCTGAACACCTCACACCTCACAATATTATTTTTAGTCCTAAAATTTGCACCGAGGTTGCTGGATGACTAAGCTCAGCGACCCAAGTGGCCGACACAAACACCTGGCCCATCTAGGAGTGGCACTGCAGTGTCACGCAGGATGGCCCTTCCAAAAAACACCCCCCAAACAGCACATGACGCAAAGAAAAAAAGAGGCGCAATGAGGTAGCTGTGTGAGTAAGCTAAGCGACCCTAGTGGCCGACACAAACACCTGGCCCATCTAGGAGTGGCACTGCAGTGTCAGGCCGGATGGCCCTTCCAAAAAATACTCCCCAAACAGCACATGACGCAAAGAAGAAAAAAAAGAGGCGCAATGAGGTAGCTGTGTGACTAAGATAAGCGACCCTAGTGGCCGACACAAACACCTGGCCCATCTAGGAGTGGCACTGCAGTGTCACGCAGGATGGCCCTTCCAAAAAACACTCCCCAAACAGCACATGACGCAAAGAAAAATGAAAGAAAAGAGGTGCAAGATGGAATTGTCCTTGGGCCCTCCCACCCACCCTTATGTTGTATAAACAGGACATGCACACTTTAACCAACCCATCATTTCAGTGACAGGGTCTGCCACACGACTGTGACTGAAATGACGGGTTGGTTTGGACCCCCACCAAAAAAGAAGCAATTAATCTCTCCTTGCACAAACTGGCTCTACAGAGGCAAGATGTCCACCTCATCATCATCCTCCGATTCATCACCGTGTACATCCCCCTCCTCACAGATTATCAATTCGTCCCCACTGGAATCCACCATCACAGCTCCCTGTGTACTTTGTGGAGGCAATTGCTGCTGGTGAATGTCTCCACGGAGGAATTGATTATAATTCATTTTAATGAACATCATCTTCTCCACATTTTCTGGAAGTAACCTTGTACGCCGATTGCTGACAAGGTGAGCGGCGGCTCTAAACACTCTTTCGGAGTACACACTTGTGGGAGGGCAACTTAGGTAGAATAAAGCCAGTTTGTGCAAGGGCCTCCAAATTGCCTCTTTTTCCTGCCAGTATACGTACGGACTGTCTGACGTGCCTACTTGGATGCGGTCACTCATATAATCCTCCACCATTCTTTCAATGGTGAGAGAATCATATGCAGTGACAGTAGACGACATGTCCGTAATCGTTGGCAGGTCCTTCAGTCCGGACCAGATGTCAGCATCAGCAGTCGCTCCAGACTGCCCTGCATCACCGCCAGCGGGTGGGCTCGGAATTCTGAGCCTTTTCCTCGCACCCCCAGTTGCGGGAGAATGTGAAGGAGGAGATGTTGACAGGTCGCGTTCCGCTTGACTTGACAATTTTCTCACCAGCAGTTCCTTGAACCCCTGCAGACTTGTGTCTGCCGGAAAGAGAGATACAATGTAGGTTTTAAATCTAGGATCGAGCACGGTGGCCAAAATGTAGTGCTCTGATTTCAACAGATTGACCACCCGTGAATCCTTGTTAAGCGAATTAAGGGCTCCAGCCACAAGTCCCACATGCCTAGCGGAATCGCTCTGTGTTAGCTCCTCCTTCAATGTCTCCAGCTTCTTCTGCAAAAGCCTGATGAGGGGAATGACCTGACTCAGGCTGGCAGTGTCTGAACTGACTTCACGTGTGGCAAGTTCAAAAGGTTGCAGAACCTTGCACAACGTTGAAATCATTCTCCACTGCGCTTGAGACAGGTGCATTCCACCTCCTATATCGTGGTCAGTTGTATAGGCTTGAATGGCCTTTTGCTGCTCCTCCAACCTCTGAAGCATATAGAGGGTTGAATTCCACCTCGTTACCACTTCTTGCTTCAGATGATGGCAGGGCAGGTTCAGGCGTTTTTGGTGTTGCTCCAGTCTTCTGTACGTGGTGCCTGTACGCCGAAAGTGTCCCGCAATTCTTATGGCCACCGACAGCATCTCTTGCACGCCCCTGTCGTTTTTTAAATAATTCTGCACCACCAAATTCAAGGTATGTGCAAAACATGGGACGTGCTGGAATTTGCCCAGATTTAATGCACACACAATATTGCTGGCGTTGTCCGATGCCACAAATCCACAGGAGAGTCCAATTGGGGTAAGCCATTCTGCGATGATCTTCCTCAGTTGCCGTAAGAGGTTTTCAGCTGTGTGCGTATTCTGGAAAGCGGTGATACAAAGCGTAGCCTGCCTAGGAAAGAGTTGGCGTTTGCGAGATGCTGCTACTGGTGCCGCCGCTGCTGTTCTTGCGGCGGGAGTCAATACATCTACCCAGTGGGCTGTCACAGTCATATAGTCCAGAGTCTGCCCTGCTCCACTTGTCCACATGTCCGTGGTTAAGTGGACATTGGGTACAACTGCATTTTTTAGGACACTGGTGAGTCTTTTTCTGAGGTCTGTGTACATTTTCGGTATCGCCTGCCTAGAGAAATGGAACCTAGATGGTATTTGGTACCGGGGACACAGTACCTCAAACAAGTCTATAGTTGGCTCTGCAGTAATGATGGATACCGGAACCACGTTTCTCACCGCCCAGGATGCCAGGGCCTCAGTTATCCGCTTTGCAGCAGGATGACTGCTGTGATATTTCATCTTCCTCGCAAAGGACTGTTGGACAGTCAATTGCTTGGTGGAAGTAGTAAAAGTCGTCTTACGACTTCCCCTCTGGGATGACCATCGACTCCCAGCAGCAACAACAGCAGCGCCAGCAGCAGTAGGCGTTACACGCAAGGATGCATCGGAGGAATCCCAGGCAGGAGAGGACTCGTCAGAATTGCCAGTGACATGGCCTGCAGGACTATTGGCATTCCTGGGGAAGGAGGAAATTGACACTGAGGGAGTTGGTGGGGTGGTTTGCGTAAGCTTGGTTACAAGAGGAAGGGATTTACTGGTCAGTGGACTGCTTCCGCTGTCACCCAAAGTTTTTGAACTTGTCACTGACTTATGATGAATGCGCTGCAGGTGACGTATAAGGGAGGATGTTCCGAGGTGGTTAACGTCCTTACCCCTACTTATTACAGCTTGACAAAGGCAACACACGGCTTGACACCTGTTGTCCGCATTTCTGTTGAAATACTTCCACACCGAAGAGCTGATTTTTTTTGTATTTTTACCAGGCATGTCAATGGCCATATTCCTCCCACGGACAACAGGTGTCTCCCCGGGTGCCTGACTTAAACAAACCACCTCACCATCAGAATACTCCTTGTCAATTTCCTCCCCAGCGCCAGCAACACCCATATCCTCCTCATCCTGGTGTACTTCAACACTGACATCTTCAATCTGACTATCAGGAACTGGACTGCGGGTGCTCCTTCCAGCACTTGCAGGGGGCGTGCAAATGGTGGAAGGCGCATGCTCTTCACGTCCAGTGTTGGGAAGGTCAGGCATCGCAACCGACACAATTGGACTCTGCTTGTGGATTTGTGATTTCGAAGAACGCACAGTTCTTTGCTGTGCTTTTGCCAGCTTAAGTCTTTTCATTTTTCTAGCGAGAGGCTGAGTGCTTCCATCCTCATGTGAAGCTGAACCACTAGCCATGAACATAGGCCAGGGCCTCAGCCGTTCCTTGCCACTCCGTGTGGTAAATGGCATATTGGCAAGTTTACGCTTCTCCGACGACGATTTTATTTTAGATTTTTGAGTCCTTTTTTTACTGATATTTTGTGTTTTGGATTTTACATGCTCTGTACTATGACATTGGGCATCGGCCTTGGCAGACGACGTTGATGGAATTTCATCGTCTCGGCCATGACTAGTGGCAGCAGCTTCAGCACGAGGTGGAAGTGGATCTTGATCTTTCCCTATTTTTGGAACCTCAACATTTTTGTTCTCCATATTTTAATAGGCACAACTAAAAGGCACCTCAGGTAAACAATGGAGATGGATGGATACTAGTATACTTATGGATGACGAGTGACTGACGACACAGAGGTAGCTACAGCCGTGGACTACCGTACTGCGTCTGCTAGTATAGAGATGACAATGATATAAAAAATATATATATATCACTACTGCAGGTATATATAATATAATGACGGACCTGCTGGACACTGTCAGCAGACTCCTACTACTAGTATGAAGAAGATAGAAAAAAAAACCCCACCACAGGTAGGTATACAATTATGGACGAGCACTGACGACACAGAGGTAGCTACAGCCGTGGACTACCGTACTGCGTCTGCTAGTATAGAGATGATAATGATATAAAAAATATATATATATCACTACTGCAGGTATATATAATATAATGACGGACCTGCTGGACACTGTCAGCAGACTCCTAAACTACTAGTATGAAGAAGATAGAAAAAAAACCCCCACCACAGGTAGGTATACAATTATGGACGAGCACTGATGACACAGATGTAGCTACAGCCGTGGACTACCGTACTGCGTCTGCTAGTATAGAGATGATAATGATATAAAATATATATATATATCACTACTGCAGGTATATATAATATAATGACGGACCTGCTGGACACTGTCAGCAGACTCCTAAACTACTAGTATGAAGAAGATAGAAAAAAAACCCCCACCACAGGTAGGTATACAATTATGGACGAGCACTGACGACACAGAGGTAGCTACAGCCGTGGACTACCGTACTGCGTCTGCTAGTATAGAGATGATAATGATATAAAAAATATATATATATCACTACTGCAGGTATATATAATATAATGACGGACCTGCTGGACACTGTCAGCAGACTCCTAAACTACTAGTATGAAGAAGATAGAAAAAAAACCCCACCACAGGTAGGTATACAATTATGGATGAGCACTGACGACACAGAGGTAGCCACAGCCGTGGACTACCGTACTGCGTCTGCTAATATAGAGATGATAAAGATGATAGAGATGAACAAAAAAAATATAACACTACTGCAGGTAAATATTTATATAATATAATGAATGACGGACCTGCTGGACACTGTCAGCAGAATGCGTTTATAGAATTAAAAAAAAAAAAACACCACAGGAGTGTTTAACTTTTTCAGGCAGACAATATACTGGTGGTCACTGGTCAGTCACACTGGCAGCAAAAGTGTGCACTGTACTCCTGCTATAACTGCACCCCAGTCTCCCCCACAATTCAGCTGTGTGAGCAGTGAGCACTCAGCACAGTCAGATATACATAGATGATATTATCATGCAGCACACTGAGGCTGAGCACAGATATGGTATGTGACTGTGTATCGTTTTTTTTCAGGCAGAGAACGGATTATATTAAATAATAAATAAAACTGGTGGTGGTCACTAGTAACTATCAGCAAAACTCTGCACTGTCTCTGAGTACTCCTAATGCTCCCCAAAATTACTAAGTTAGTAGTAAATCAACTCAAGTGTCTCTATCTATTCTAACGGAGAGGACGCCAGCCACGTCCTCTCCCTATCAATCTCAATGCACGTGTGAAAATGGCGGCGACGCGCGGCTCCTTATATAGAATCCGAGTCTCGCGATAGAATACGAGCCTCGCGAGAATCCGACAGCGGGATGATGACGTTCGGGCGCGCTCGGGTTAACCGAGCAAGGCGGGAAGATCCGAGTCTGCCTCGGACCCGTGTAAAAAGGCTGAAGTTCGGGGGGGTTCGGATTCCGAGGAACCGAACCCGCTCATCTCTACATGAAAGCACGCCCCTGTCACTGAGGAAGCTGTGATAGGGCAGTGGGCAGGGCCGGCCCTGTCATTACATCTGGACCTGGTACAAGCAGATATGGCCCTAGACACCGCCGAGATGCTGCGGGGTCGTAACCAGGAATGCAATGTGGTCGTGGTGAGGACGGAGAGAACGGGTCCCTCCTCTTAGTTAACAGCTACTGCAAGACAGAATCGCCCCCTTATTAATCTCTGCCAGTGCAACCTCCTGTCCAACCTTTTTCCCCTCTACCCCGCAATCTCTTGTCAATATGACTAGGCCAGCCCCCTTAAGCCCTGTGCGGGATGTGCTCTTTCCCAGCCAGAGGACCAAGCCCTGCAACACTTCTTCACCTCCTCAATTCCCCTCAGGCTACCCAGCACTATCCAGGCTGAAAGACCAAGCCCCGCCCCCTTCTTCTACTCAGCCAGCCCTGTCCCCGATTCCCTTTTAACCTGCTCTGGTCCGGATATAGGATCAGACACCGCCCCCTTCTTCCCCTCAGCAGTCCCCAGATCCCTTTTCCCTGATCAGTCCCTGCCGGAGGACCAAGCCCCACCCCCTTCTTCCTCACAGCCAGCTCTGCCCCTGCTTCATTTCTAACCTGCTATGTCCCAGTCAGAGGATCAGGCCCCGCCCCCTTCTTCCCCTCACTCATTCCCAACTTTCCCTCAACCAAGTGCTGTCCCGGCCTGAGGACCAAGCCCCACCCCTTTCTTCCACACAGCCAGCCCTGCAACTATTCCTCTACCCTGCTCTGTCCCGGCCTGAGGCCCAAGCCACACTCCTTTCTTCCACACAGCCAGCCCTGCAACTATTCCTCTACCCTGCTCTGTCCTGGCTGGAGAATCAGGCCCCGTCCTCTACTTCCTGATTTATTCAGCTCTCTCCCACGGGCCCTGTCTCCTCCTACCACTCTACCATGTCGCAGTGTCGCCCTTGACTGACTCTAAAGCTCCGGTGGACAGAGAGAGGACTTCATCATGGTAAGTTCATGTGGAAGGTGGCACAAGGATGTGCAAAATGTTATTGTGCGGAATGTAGTGCAGTGCAGTCATTTAGTGCGGCATGTTTAGTGTAGTGATGTAGTGCGGCGTATTTAGTGCAGTGATGTAGTGCGGCATATTTAGTGTAGTGATATAGTGCGGCGTATAAGGGTGTATTTAGTGTAGTGATGTAGTGCGCGTATAAGGACGTATTTAGTGTAGTGATGTAGTGCGCGTATAAGGGCGTATTTAGTGTAGTGATGTAGTGCAGCGTATAAGGGGGTATTTAGTGTAGTGATGTGCTGCGGCGTGTAAGGGGGTATTTAGTGTAGTGATGTAGTGTGACGTATAAGGGTGTATTTAGTGTAGTGATGTAGTGCGGCGTATAAGGGCGTATTTAGCGTAGTGATGTAGTGCGGCGTATAAGGGCGTATTTAGTGCAGTGATGTAGTGCAGCGTATAAGGGCATATTTAGTGTAGTGATGTAGTGCGTGTATAAGGGGGTATTTAGTGTAGTGATGTAGCGCGGCATATAAGGGGGTATTTAGTGTAGTGATGTAGTGCAGCGTATAAAGGAGTATTTAGTGTAGTGATGTAGTGCAGCGTATAAGGGCGTATTTAGTGAAGTGATGTAGTGCGGCCTATAATGGCGTATTTAGGGCAGTGATGTAGTGCAGCGTATAAGGGCGTATTTAGTGTAGTGATGTACTGCGGCGTATAAGGGCGTATTTAGTGTAGTGATGTAGTGCACGTATAAAGGCGTATTTAGTGTAGTGATGTAGTGCGGCGTATAAAGTCGTATTTAGTGTAGTGATGTAGTGCGTGTATAAGGGGGTATTTAGTGTAATGATGTAGTGCGGCGTATAAGGGGGTATTTAGTGTAGTGATGTAGTGCAGCGTATAAGGGGGTATTTAGTGTAGTGATTTAGTGTAGAGGCGTACTGCGACATATAGGGGGGTGTACAGTAGTGATTTAGTGCCTCATACTGGGGGGATTTCGTGTACTGATGTAGTGCAGTGTATAATGGGTATGTAGTGTAGTGATTTAATGCTGCGTAAAGAGTTAGTGAGGTAGTGCGACATTTATAAGAGATTTAGGGGGTCATTCCAACCCGATCGCTCGCTGCAGTTTGTCGCTGTCTCTTTCCTCTGTGTGTCTCTTTCCAACATCCTCTCACATCCTCTGCCTGTCTGTCTGCCTGTCTCTTTCCTCTATGTGTCTCTTTCCACCATCCTCTCACATCCTCTGCCTGTCTGTCTGGATGTCCGTTTCTTTCCTCTGTGTGTCTCTTGCCACCATCCTCTCACATCCTCTGTCTGTCTGCCTGTCTGTTTCTTTCCTCTGTGTGTCTCTTTCCACCATCCTCTCACATCCTCTGCCTGTCTCTTTCCTCTATGTGTCTCTTTCCACCATCCTCTCACATCCTCTGTCTACCTGTCTGTCTCTTTCTTCTATGTGTCTTTTTCCACCATCCCCTCACATCCTCTGCCTGTCTGTCTCCTTCCTCTGTGTGTCTCTTTCCACCATCCTCTCACATCCTCTGTCTGTCTGTCTCTTTCCTCTATGTTTCTCTTTCCACCATCCTCTCACATCCTCTGTCTGCCTGTCTGTCTCTTTCCTCTATGTATCTTTCCACCATCCTCTCACATCCTCTGTCTGCCTGTGTGTCTCTTTCCTCTATGTGTCTCTTTCCACCATCCTCTCACATCCTCTGTCTGTCTGCCTGTCTGTCTCTTTCCTCTGTGTGTCTCTTTCCACCATGCTCTCACATCCTCTGGCTGTCTTTTTCCTCTATGTGTCTCTTTCCACAATCCTCTCACATCCTCTGTCTGTCTCTTTCCTCTGTGTGTCTCTTTCCACCATCATCTCACATCCTCTGTCTGTCTGCCTGCCTGTCTCTTTCCTCTGTGTGTCTCTTTCCACCATCCTCTCACATCCTCTGTCTGCCTGTCTGTCTCTTTCCTCTGTGTCTCTTTCCACAATCCTCTCACATCCTCTGCCTGTCTCTTTCCTCTGTGTGTCTCTTTCCACCATCCTCTCACATCCTCTGCCTCTCTGTCTCTTTCCTCTGTGTGTCTCTTTCAACCATCCTCTCACATCCTCTGTCTGCCTGTCTGTCTCTTTCCTCTATGTATCTTTCCACCATCCTTTTACATCCTCTGTCTGCCTGCCTCTTTCCTCTATGTGTCTCTTTCCACCATCTTTTCACATCCTCTGCCTGTCTCTTTCCTCTGTGTGTCTCTTTCCACCATCCTCTCACATCCTCTGCCTGTCTCTTTCCTCTGTGTGTCTCTTTCCACCATCCTCTCACATCCTCTGCCTGTCTGTCTCTTTCCTCTGTGTGTCTCTTTCCACCATCCTCTCACATCCTCTGTCTGCCTGTCTGTCTCTTTCCTCTATGTATCTTTCCACCATCCTCTCACATCCTCTGTCTGCCTGCCTCTTTCCTCTATGTGTCTCTTTCCACCATCCTTTCACATCCTCTGTCTGTCTGCCTGCCTGTCTCTTTCCTCTGTGTGTCTCTTTCCACCATCCTCTCACATCCTCTGCCTGTCTGTCTCTTTCCTCTGTGTGTCTCTTTCCACCATCCTCTCATATCCTCTGCCTGTCTCTTTCCTCTATGTGTCTCTTTCCACCATCCTCTCACATCCTCTGTCTGCCTCTTTCCTCTATGTGTCTCTTTCCACCATCCTCTCACATCCTCTGCCTGTCTGCCTGTCTCTTTCCTCTATGTATCTTTCCACCATCCTCTCACATCCTCTGTCTGCCTGCCTCTTTCCTCTATGTGTCTCTTTCCACCATCCTTTCACATCCTCTGTCTGTCTGCCTGCCTGCCTCTTTCCTCTGTGTGTCTCTTTCCACCATCCTCTCACATCCTCTGCCTGTCTGTCTCTTTCCTCTGTGTGTCTCTTTCCACCATCCTCTCATATCCTCTGTCTGTCTCTTTCCTCTATGTGTCTCTTTCCACCATCCTCTCACATCCTCTGTCTGTCTGTCTCTTTCCTCTGTGTGTTTCTTTCCACCATCCTCTCACATCCTCTGTCTGCCTCTTTCTTCTATGTGTCTCTTTCCACCATCCTCTCACATCCTCTGCCTGTCTGCCTGTCTGTCTCTGACAGCGGGGAGGGATCTGAAAAGCTGACGCATCAGGGACGTCGGCAGTATCTGGAATTGGCTTGGGGGTCGTAGCGGGTATCAGCTAGGTAGCGGTAGGGGTCATCAACAGGACTCAGCGAACATTAAGGCTGCAGTGCCTCACCAGCCACTAACCTCACCGCACACCATACTTGCCTACTCTCCCGGAATGGCCGGGAGGCTCCCGAACTTCGGGTGACCTTCCCGGCTCCCCGGAAGAGTCTCCTGATTTTAGGGGTCCCCCCTGCCCGTTCGCACACTTAGTGTGTAAAGCGGGCGGTCTGGGCAGTCGATGACGCTATTCTTGCTGAATTGCGTCATCATAGCCCCGCCCCTTGCAGTGTAATGCCGGCATTGCAGAGCGGGGGTGTGGCTTTAAAAGAGATGCCGTTGTAACCTGCCCCCATCCCGCCTCCGGCCGACCCCCTCCTCATGTCACAGCCCTCCCCTGCCCTCCTGCTGAGCCGACCTGGCTGCTCTCTCCCACAGAGAGCAGCCAGAATGTCGGTAAGTATGCCGCACGCCACTATGGACTAGGGGGGTAATTCTGAGTTGATCGAAGCAGGAACTTTGTTAGCAGTTGGGCAAAACCATGTGCACTGCAGGGGAGGCAGATATAACATGTGCAGAGAGAGATAGATTTGGGTGTGGTGAGTTCAATCTGCAATCTAAATTGCAGTGTAAAAATAAAGCAGCCAGTATTTACCTTGCACAGAAACAAAATAACCCACCCAAATCTAACTCTCTCTGCACATGTTATATCTGCCCCCCCCCCCCCCCCCTGCAGTGCACATGGTTTTGCCCAACTGCTAAAAAATTTCCTGCTGCGATCAACTTGGAATTACCCCCTAAGGCACTATTATAGGGTATAAAGTTAACAACTGCAGCAGAGAAGTGTCTCTCTAGAAGCATTGGGACGGGGGTCCTTCAAAATGTTGCTATGGGGCCCACAAAGTTCTGGCTATGCCCCTGGCCTCTTGATAAATATATACAGTAAATACTGCTACAGCATGCAGGATAATGTACTAGATTAATAATAGAAATGCACTGTAGAAAATACACCATAGTCCTGTGCAGTTTAAGATAACATATGTGTGGTACCCTGCCCCTGGGGTACCCCGGATTTAACTGTGCAAGCCTTTAGAAAGGAAGCTGCGGGGAGGGGGGGGGGGGGGTTAACCTTCCCACCCTGCTTGCTAGGCAACCACAGCGCCGGGAGGAGAACCAGGATGGCTCTGGGACCCAGAGACAACTGACCCCTGTCCTTATCGAGCGGGAAGCCGACCAGCCGCCCTGATTGGTGGACGAGACGCGGCAAAAGAGAGGGGAGGGACTGTGTAAAAGAAGAAGGAGAGAACGCGCGGGAGCTGAACGGTGTGTAAAAAGGAAGAGGGGAAGATGTCACAGCGCCGGGAGAAAAGCAGCGCGTATGAAGAGACTCCAGCGCGAGCCGGCACAGAGGAAGACCCGGCCTGGAGCCCAGCAGCCTCCACAGCAGCGCATCGCCAGTCGGGTCACACGGCCGCAGAGCAAAGAGAGTTGCCGTGTGAGAGGAGGAGCCAAGACCCGCTGATCGCTCCCCTGCCTGACTCGGAGCCGCCTACAGTGATCCGCGGGCCGCCGCAAAGAGAGGGAGCCACAGAACGGAGGACACCGCCTTCCGTCCGGTCCACCAAGTTCCCCGTCAGTCGGGATACGGAGGGGCGCTGCTACGCTGCAGGTAGCCGGCGTTGTGTACAGAGAAGTGGGGCCCAGCAGTCAGCATCCAGAAGAGACAGGATCAGAGGAGCGCTGCAGGTACCCTCAAACCTCCCTCTAGCAGCAGCCATTGTACAAGTTCACCCCGACTAAGGTATGCAAATATAGTGGGGATTGGTCACCAGCTGTGCCCTCTGGGGAATAATAAGAATTTACTCACCGGTAATTCTATTTCTCGTAGTCCGTAGTGGATGCTGGGTACTCCGTAAGGACCATGGGGTATAGACGGGCTCCGCAGGAGACTGGGCACTCTTAAAAGAAAGATTAGGTACTATATCTGGTGTGCACTGGCTCCTCCCTCTATGCCCCTCCTCCAGACCTCAGTTAGGGAAGCTGTGCCCGGAAGAGCTGACATTACTAGGAAAGGATTTGGAATCCAGGGTAAGACTCATACCAGCCACACCAATCACACTGTACAACTCGTGACAACTATACCCAGTTAACAGTATGAACAAAAACTGAGCCTCTCTCAACAGATGGCTCATACAATAACCCTTTAGTTAAGCAATAACTATATACATGTATTGCAGAGAGTCCGCACTTGGGACGGGCTCCCAGCATCCACTACGGACTACGAGAAATAGAATTACCGGTGAGTAAATTCTTATTTTCTCTGACGTCCTAGTGGATGCTGGGTACTCCGTAAGGACCATGGGGATTATACCAAAGCTCCCAAATGGGCGGGAGAGTGCGGATGACTCTGCAGCACCGAATGAGCAAACTCAAGGTCCTCCTCAGCCAGGGTATCAAACTTGTAGAATTTTGCAAAAGTGTTTGAACCCGACCAAGTAGCAGCTCGGCAAAGTTGTAAAGCCGAGACCTCTCGGGCAGCCGCCCAAGAAGAGCCCACCTTCCTCGTGGAATGGGCTTTACTGATTTAGGATGCGGCAGTCCAGCCGCAGAATGTGCAAGCTGAATGGTGTTACAGATCCAGCGAGCAATAGTCTGCTTTGAAGCAGGAGCACCCAGCTTGTTGGGTGCATGCAGGATAAATAGCGAGTCAGTTTTTCTGACTCCAGCCGTCCTGGAAACATAAAGTTTCAGGGCCCGGACTACGTCCAGCAACTTGGAATCCTCCAAGTCCCTAGTAGCCGCAGGCACCACAATAGGTTGGTTCAAATGAAACGATGATACCACCTTAGGGAGAAATTGGGGACGAGTCCTCCATTCTGCCCTTTCCATATGGAAGATCAGATATGGGCTTTTACATGACAAAGCCGCCAATTCTGACACACGCCTAGTCCAAGCTAAGGCCAAAAGCATGACCACTTTCCACGTAAGATATTTTAGCTCCACGTTCTTAAGTGGCTCAAACCAGTGGGATTTTAGGAATCCAACACACGTTAAGATCCCAAGGTGCCACTGGAGGCACAAAAGGGGCTGAATATGCAGCACCCCTGTGACAACGTCCGAACTTCAGGCAGTGAAGCCAGTTCTTTTTGAGAGAAAAAGGGATAGGGCCGAAATCTTGGCCTTTATGGATCCTAATTTTAGGCCCATAGTCACTCCTGACTGTAGGAAGTGCAGGAATCGACCCCCCTGGAATTCCTGTGTAGGGCCTTCCCGGCCACACACCAAGCAACCTATTTTCGCCATATACAGTGAAAAAGTCTTGCTGTCACGTCTTTCCTAGCCTTTATCAGCGTAGGAATAACTGCATCCGGAATGCCCTTTTCCGCTAGGATCCGGCGTTCAACCGCCATGCCGTCCAACGCAGCCGCGGTAAGTCTTGGATCAGACAGGGTCCCTGTTGTAACATGTCCTGACTGAGAGGCAGAGGCCATGGGTCCTCTGAGAGCATTTCTTGCAGTTCCGGGTACCGAGTCCTTCTTGGCCAATCCGGAGCAAAGAATATTGTTCACACTCCTCCGTTTATTACAATTCTCAGCCCTTGGGTCTGAGAGGAAGAGGAGGGAATAGATAGACCGACTGGAACACCCACAGTGTTACTAGTGCGACCACAGCTATCGCCTGAGAGTCCCTTGACCCAGCGTAAAACCTTTTTTATCTTATTGAGGTGGGACGCCATGTAGTCCACCTGAGGCAGTTTCCATCAATTTGCAAAACTGCGTGAAGACTTCCTGATGAAGTCACCACTTTCCCGGGTGGAGGTCGTGTCCACTCCCGGAATGAACACTGCTGACAGTGCGCTTACTTGATTCTCCGCCCAGCGAAGAATTCTGGTGGCTTCTACCCTCGCCACCCTGCTCCTTGTGCCGCCCTGGCGGTTTACATGAGCCCCTGCGGTCTGACTGGATCAGAACCGGTTGGTCGCGAAGCAGGAACTCCGCTTGACTTAGGGCGTTGTATATGGCCCTTAGTTCCAGGATATTGATGTGAAGGCAAGTTTGTTGGCTTGACCACAAACCTTGGAATTTTCTTCCCTGTGTAACTGCCCCCCACCCTCGGAGGCTTGCATCCGTGGTCACCAGGACCCAGTCCTGAATGCCGAATCTGCGACCCTCGAGAAGGTGAGCACTCCGCAGCCATCACAGGAGAGACACCCTGGCCCTGGGGGATAGGGTGATTAACCGATGCATCTGAAGATGTGATCCGGACCACTTGTCCAGTAAGTTCCATTGTCCTTGCATGGAACCAGCCGAAGGGGATGACCTCGTATGATGCCATCATCCTTCCCAGGACTCGAGTGCAGTGATGCACTGACACCTGTTTTGGTTTTCAATGGATTCCTGACCAATGTCATGAGCTCCTGAGCTCTCTCTATCAGGAGATAAACCCTCTTCTGGTCTGTGTCTAGGATCATGCCTAGGCGAGGCAGATGAGCTGTAGGAACCAACTGCGACTTTGGAATATATAGAATCCAGTCGTATTGCCGTTTCACTTCCAGAGAAGGTGATATGCTGTCCAGCAACTGCTCTCTTGATCTCGCTTTTATGAGGAGATCATCCAAGTATGTGATAATAGTGACACCTTGCTTCCGCAGGAGCACCATCATATCCGCCATTACCTTGGTGAAATTGGTAATGACAATCCCGTACCGCAATTATGAGGTACGCCTGATGAGGTGGATAAATGGGGACACGAAGGTATGCATCCCTTATGTCCCGATTCATTTCAGGCATGCAATGACCGCTCTTAGCGATTCCATCTTGAACCTGAACCTTTTCAGGTATATGTTCAGGGATTTTAATTCAATATGAGTCTAACCGAACCGTCTGGTTTCGGGATTATAACATGGTCGAATAATAACACCCTCTTGTTGAAGGAGGGGACCCTTGACCACCACCTGTTGAAGATACAATTTACGAATTGCAGTTAACACTGGCTCCCTCTCTTGGGGGGAAGCCCGCCGGGTCCTCGGTGAGGGTGCATCTTCTCACAGTCCAGCCTGTATCCCTGCGATACAATTTCTATTGCCCAGGGATCTAACAGGGAGTGAACCCACTTGTGGCTGAACTTACGAAGGCGTGTCCCCACCGGGCCTAGCTCCGCCTGTGGAGCCCCAGCGACATGCGGTGGATTTTTGTAGAGGCCGGGGAGGACTTCTGTTCCTGGGGACTAGCTGTGTTGTACAGCTTCTTTCCTCTGCCCCCGGCTCTGACAAGAAAGGACGCACCTCAGACTTTCTTGTTTCTTTATTCGAAAAGCTGCATTTAATAATGTCGTGCTTTCTTAGGCTGTGCAGGAATATAAGGCAAAATATCAGAATTACCAGCTATAACTGTGGAGACCAGGCCCGAGAACCTTTCTCCACACAATCCTCAGCCTTCCATATGCCTTCCAAGTCGGCATCATCTGTCCAATGTATATTCTACAGGACACGTCAAGCAGAAATCTACATAGCTTTTGTCTCTAGGACCCAGTATACTCATGTCCCTTTGGGCATGCTTTATAATTATATATCTATCACTCAAGACAGCATCTTAAAATATTTATATGCATACTAGGGTCTCAATCTCTGCTGATAAGGTACCTGTCCACGCTGCCACAGCGCTATAAACCCATGCCGACACAATCGCCGGTCTGGGTAGTATACTAGAATGTGCACGCTATCTGCAGGATCCCTGAGAATAGCTAGTGCAAACAGGACACCCAAGGGGAAGATTCTCAACACATCCTGGCCCTAGTGGGGAAAGGATACAGCCTGAGAATTCTCTTGTGGGAAGCTGCCGTCTCTTGTCTGGAGATTCCCGCTCTTTTTCCTCATGAGAGGAGGGAAATTTACCTCAGCATTCTTCCCCTTAACATGTGTACTCTCGTGTCAGGGACAGATGAGTCATCAGTGATATGCAAATCATCTTTTATTCCAATAATCATATATTGAATATCTTTTAGCCCTCTTGGCTGTAACTTTGCATTATCGTAGTCGACAGTGGAGTTAAACTCTGTGTCGATACTTTGTTATTTTGGATAGTGAACATAGAGAGACTCTGAAGGACTCTGTGACATAGGGACAGACCAGGGTAGATTTCCTTTCTGTTCCCTAACCTTTTGTGCAATAATTTTACCTCAGCACTTACACATATCCAAAACAGGTGTCGGCGTTGTTGACGGAGACACCCTCCCACACACTTATCCGCTCTATCACCTCCTTAGAGGAGCCTTTTACCTCAGACATGTCGACACACGCGTACCGACATACCACACACACAGGGGATGCTCTATTTGAAGATAGTTCCCCCACCAGGCCCTTTGGAGAGACAGAGAGAGAGAGTATGCCAGCACACACCACAGCGCTATATAATACAGGGATGTACAATATACTGAGTGATTTTTCCCCTATAGCAGCTTATATACACAGTTTTGCGCCTAAATTTATGTGCCCCCCCTCTCTTTTTTACCCTTTATGTACCAGGATACTGCCGGGGAGAGCCTGGGGAGCTTCCTTCCAGCTGAGCTGTGAAGAGAAAATGGCGCCGGTGTGCTGAGGAAGAAGGCCCGGCCCCCTCAGCGGCGGGCTATCTGTCCTTTTATGTACTTTAATGGCGGGGGTTAATGCACATATACAGTTTATCAGACTGTATTATGTGCTTTTCGCCAAGTAAGGTAATCTAATTGCTGCCCAGGGCGCCTTCCCCCCAGCGCCCTGCACCCATCAGTGACCGGAGTGTGTGGTGTGCTAACGGAGCAATGGCGCACAGCTGCAGTGCTGTGCACTACCTTAATGAAGACCGGAGTCTTCAGCCGCCGATTTTCAACTTCTCTTCGTTCTTCTGGCTCTGTAAAGGGGACGGCGGCACGGCTCCGGGACCGGACGACCGAGGACTGGGCCTGTGTTCGATCCCTCTGGAGCTAATGGTGTCCAGTAGCCTTAGAAGCCCAAGCTAGCTGCAAGCAGGTAGGTTCGCTTCTCTCCCCTCAGTCCCACGTAGCAGTGAGTCTGTTGCCAGCAGATCTCACTAAAAATAAAAAAACTAACAAATACTTTCTTTTCTAGGAAGCTCAGGAGAGCCCCTAGGGTGCATCCAGCTCTGGCCGGGCACAGATACTAACTGAGGTCTGGAGGAGGGGCATAGAGGGAGGAGCCAGTGCACACCAGATATAGTACCTAATCTTTCTTTTAAGAGTGCCCAGTCTCCTGCGGAGCCCGTCTATACCCCATGGTCCTTACGGAGTACCCAGCATCCACTAGGACGTCAGAGAAAAGGGGGACACCCCTGACCCCAAATATCCAAATCAAAGGCTCCCCAGCTAGGAGAGTCTCACCACTGCCTCCAGGTAGTGAC
The DNA here is from genome assembly GCF_028390025.1 of Pseudophryne corroboree. Lineage (NCBI taxonomy): Eukaryota > Metazoa > Chordata > Amphibia > Anura > Myobatrachidae > Pseudophryne > Pseudophryne corroboree. Next base: position 532,554,365 of record NC_086448.1, read on the forward strand.
CTTATACTTGAATCACCTCCAGTTGCTACTGTACCGTTCATTGGGGGTAATTCTGAGTTGATCGCAGCAGCAAGTTTGTTAGCAATTGTGCAAAAACATGTGCACTGCAGGGGGGGGGGGGGGGGCACATATAACATTTGCAGAGAGAGTTAGATTTGGGTGGGTTATATTGTTTCTGTGCAGGGTAAATACTGGCTGCTTTATTTTTACACTGCAATTTAGATTTCAGTTTGAATACACCCCACCCAAATCTAACTCTCTCTGTACATGTTGCATCTGTCCCCCCTGCAGTGCACATGGGTGGTAATTCCAAGTTGATCGCAGCAGGAATTTTGTTAGCAGTTGGGCAAAACCATGTGCACCATGTAGATGTAACATGTGCAGAGAGAGTTAGATTTGGGTGGGGTGTGTTCAATCTGCAATCTAATTTGCAGTGTAAAAATAAAGCAGCCAGTATTTACCCTGCACAGAAATAAAATAACCCACCCAAATCTAACTCTTTCCGCACATGTTATATCTGCCCCCCCTGCAGTGCACATGGTTTTTCCCAACTGCTAAAATATTTCCTGCTGCGATCAACTTGGAATTACCCCCATGGTTTTGCCCAACTGCTAACAAATTTGCTGCTGCGATCAACTCAGAATTAGGCCCAATGGCCCTCATTCCGAGTTGTTCGCTCGTTATTTTTCTTCGCATCGGTGCGATTTTCCGCTAACTGCGCATGCGCAATGTTCGCACTGCGGCTGCGTCAAGTAAATTTGCTAAGAAGTTTGGTATTTTACTCACGGCATTACAAGGTTTTTTCTTCGTTCTGGTGCTCGGAGTGTGATTGACAGGAAGTGGGTGTTTCTGGGCGGAAACTGACCGTTTTATGGGTGTGTGTGAAAAAACGCTGCCGTTTCTGGGAAAAACGCGGGAGTGGCTGGAGAAACGGGGGAGTGTCTGGGCGAACGCTGGGTGTGTTTGTGACGTCAAACCAGGAACGAAACTGACTGAACTGATCGCAGTGGCAGAGTAAGTGTCGAGCTACTCAGAAACTGCAAAGAAATTTCTATTCGCAATTTTGAGAATCTTTCGTTCGCAATTCTGCTAAGCTAAGATTCACTCCCAGTAGGCGGCGGCTTAGCGTGTGCAATGTAGAGATGAGCGCCTGAAATTTTTCGGGTTTTGTGTTTTGGTTTTGGGTTCGGTTCCGCGGCCGTGTTTTGGGTTCGAACGCGTTTTGGCAAAACCTCACCGAATTTTTTTTGTCGGATTCGGGTGTTTTTTTCAAAAAACACTAAAAAACAGCTTAAATCATAGAATTTGGGGGTCATTTTGATCCCAAAGTATTATTAACCTCAAAAACCATAATTTACACTCATTTTCAGTCTATTCTGAATACCTCACACCTCACAATATTATTTTTAGTCCTAAAATTTGCACCGAGGTCGCTGTGTGAGTAAGATAAGCGACCCTAGTGGCCGACACAAACACCGGGCCCATCTAGGAGTGGCACTGCAGTGTCACGCAGGATGTCCCTTCCAAAAAACCCTCCCCAAACAGCACATGACGCAAAGAAAAAAAGAGGCGCAATGAGGTAGCTGTGTGAGTAAGATTAGCGACCCTAGTGGCCGACACAAACACCGGGCCCATCTAGGAGTGGCACTGCAGTGTCACGCAGGATGTCCCTTCCAAAAAAACCTCCCCAAACAGCACATGACGCAAAGAAAAAAAGAGGCGCAATGAGGTAGCTGACTGTGTGAGTAAGATTAGCGACCCTAGTGGCCGACACAAACACCGGGCCCATCTAGGAGTGGCACTGCAGTGTCACGCAGGATGTCCCTTCCAAAAAACCCTCCCCAATCAGCACATGATGCAAAGAAAAAGAAAAGAAAAAAGAGGTGCAAGATGGAATTGTCCTTGGGCCCTCCCACCCACCCTTATGTTGTATAAACAAAACAGGACATGCACACTTTAACCAACCCATCATTTCAGTGACAGGGTCTGCCACACGACTGTGACTGATATGACGGGTTGGTTTGGACCCCCCCCAAAAAAGAAGCAATTAATCTCTCCTTGCACAAACTGGCTCTACAGAGGCAAGATGTCCACCTCATCTTCACCCTCCGATATATCACCGTGTACATCCCCCTCCTCACAGATTATCAATTCGTCCCCACTGGAATCCACCATCTCAGCTCCCTGTGTACTTTGTGGAGGCAATTGCTGCTGGTCAATGTCTCCGCGGAGGAATTGATTATAATTCATTTTAATGAACATCATCTTCTCCACATTTTCTGGATGTAACCTCGTACGCCGATTGCTGACAAGGTGAGCGGCGGCACTAAACACTCTTTCGGAGTACACACTTGTGGGAGGGCAACTTAGGTAGAATAAAGCCAGTTTGTGCAAGGGCCTCCAAATTGCCTCTTTTTCCTGCCAGTATAAGTACGGACTGTGTGACGTGCCTACTTGGATGCGGTCACTCATATAATCCTCCACCATTCTATCAATGTTGAGAGAATCATATGCAGTGACAGTAGACGACATGTCCGTAATCGTTGTCAGGTCCTTCAGTCCGGACCAGATGTCAGCATCAGCAGTCGCTCCAGACTGCCCTGCATCACCGCCAGCGGGTGGGCTCGGAATTCTGAGCCTTTTCCTCGCACCCCCAGTTGCGGGAGAATGTGAAGGAGGAGATGTTGACAGGTCGCGTTCCGCTTGACTTGACAATTTTGTCACCAGCAGGTCTTTCAACCCCAGCAGACCTGTGTCTGCCGGAAAGAGAGATCCAAGGTAGGCTTTAAATCTAGGATCGAGCACGGTGGCCAAAATGTAGTGCTCTGATTTCAACAGATTGACCACCCGTGAATCCTTGTTAAGCGAATTAAGGGCTGCATCCACAAGTCCCACATGCCTAGCGGAATCGCTCCCTTTTAGCTCCTTCTTCAATGCCTCCAGCTTCTTCTGCAAAAGCCTGATGAGGGGAATGACCTGACTCAGGCTGGCAGTGTCTGAACTGACTTCACGTGTGGCAAGTTCAAAGGGCATCAGAACCTTGCACAACGTTGAAATCATTCTCCACTGCACTTGAGACAGGTGCATTCCACCTACTATATCGTGCTCAATTGTATAGGCTTGAATGGCCTTTTGCTGCTCCTCCAACCTCTGAAGCATATAGAGGGTTGAATTCCACCTCGTTACCACTTCTTGCTTCAGATGATGGCAGGGCAGGTTCAGTAGTTTTTGGTGGTGCTCCAGTCTTCTGTACGTGGTGCCTGTACGCCGAAAGTGTCCCGCAATTTTTCTGGCCACCGACAGCATCTCTTGCACGCCCCTGTCGTTTTTTTAAAAATTCTGCACCACCAAATTCAAGGTATGTGCAAAACATGGGACGTGCTGGAATTTGCCCATATTTAATGCACACACAATATTGCTGGCGTTGTCCGATGCCACAAATCCACAGGAGAGTCCAATTGGGGTAAGCCATTCCGCGATGATCTTCCTCAGTTGCCGTAAGAGGTTTTCAGCTGTGTGCGTATTCTGGAAAGCGGTGATACAAAGCGTAGCCTGCCTAGGAAAGAGTTGGCGTTTGCGAGATGCTGCTACTGGTGCCGCCGCTGCTGTTCTTGCGGCGGGAGTCCATACATCTACCCAGTGGGCTGTCACAGTCATATAGTCCTGACCCTGCCCTGCTCCACTTGTCCACATGTCCGTGGTTAAGTGGACATTGGGTACAACTGCATTTTTTAGGACACTGGTGAGTCTTTTTCTGACGTCCGTGTACATTCTCGGTATCGCCTGCCTAGAGAAGTGGAACCTAGATGGTATTTGGTAACGGGGGCACACTGCCTCAATAAATTGTCTAGTTCCCTGTGAACTAACGGCGGATACCGGACGCACGTCTAACACCAACATAGTTGTCAAGGACTCAGTTATCCGCTTTGCAGTAGGATGACTGCTGTGATATTTCATCTTCCTCGCAAAGGACTGTTGAACAGTCAATTGCTTACTGGAAGTAGTACAAGTGGGCTTACGACTTCCCCTCTGGGATGACCATCGACTCCCAGCGGCAACAACAGCAGCGCCAGCAGCAGTAGGCGTTACATGCAAGGATGCATCGGAGGAATCCCAGGCAGGAGAGGACTCGTCAGAATTGCCAGTGACATGGCCTGCAGGACTATTGGCATTCCTGGGGAAGGAGGAAATTGACACTGAGGGAGTTGGTGGGGTGGTTTGCGTGAGCTTGGTTACAAGAGGAAGGGATTTACTGGTCAGTGGACTGCTTCCGCTGTCACCCAAAGTTTTTGAACTTGTCACTGACTTATTATGAATGCGCTGCAGGTGACGTATAAGGGAGGATGTTCCGAGGTGGTTAACGTCCTTACCCCTACTTATTACAGCTTGACAAAGGGAACACACGGCTTGACACCTGTTGTCCGCATTTCTGGTGAAATACCTCCACACCGAAGAGCTGATTTTTTTGGTATTTTCACCTGGCATGTCAACGGCCATATTCCTCCCACGGACAACAGGTGTCTCCCCGGGTGCCTGACTTAAACAAACCACCTCACCATCAGAATCCTCCTGGTCAATTTCCTCCCCAGCGCCAGCAACACCCATATCCTCCTCATCCTGGTGTACTTCAACACTGACATCTTCAATCTGACTATCAGGAACTGGACTGCGGGTGCTCCTTCCAGCACTTGCAGGGGGCGTGCAAATGGTGGAAGGCGCATGCTCTTCACGTCCAGTGTTGGGAAGGTCAGGCATCGCAACCGACACAATTGGACTCTCCTTGTGGATTTGGGATTTCGAAGAATGCACAGTTCTTTGCTGTGCTGCTTTTGCCAGCTTGAGTCTTTTCATTTTTCTAGCGAGAGGCTGAGTGCTTCCATCCTCATGTGAAGCTGAACCACTAGCCATGAACATAGGCCAGGGCCTCAGCCGTTCCTTGCCACTCCGTGTGGTAAATGGCATATTGGCAAGTTTACGCTTCTCCTCCGACAATTTTATTTTAGGTTTTGGAGTCCTTTTTTTACTGATATTTGGTGTTTTGGATTTGACATGCTCTGTACTATGACATTGGGCATCGGCCTTGGCAGACGACGTTGCTGGCATTTCATCGTCTCGGCCATGACTAGTGGCAGCAGCTTCAGCACGAGGTGGAAGTGGATCTTGATCTTTCCCTAATTTTGGAACCTCAACATTTTTGTTCTCCATATTTTAATAGGCACAACTAAAAGGCACCTCAGGTAAACAATGGAGATGGATGGATTGGATACTAGTATACAATTATGGACGGGCTGCCGAGTGCCGACACAGAGGTAGCCACAGCCGTGAACTACCGCACTGTACTGTGTCTGCTGCTAATATATAGACTGGTTGATAAAGAGATAGTATACTCGTAACTAGTATGTATGTATAAAGAAAGAAAAAAAAACCACGGTTAGGTGGTATATACAATTATGGACGGGCTGCCGAGTGCCGACACAGAGGTAGCCACAGCCGTGAACTACCGCACTGTACTGTGTCTGCTGCTAATATATAGACTGGTTGATAAAGAGATAGTATACTCGTAACTAGTATGTATGTATAAAGAAAGAAAAAAAAACCACGGTTAGGTGGTATATACAATTATGGACGGGCTGCCGAGTGCCGACACAGAGGTAGCCACAGCCGTGAACTACCGCACTGTACTGTGTCTGCTGCTAATATATAGACTGGTTGATAAAGAGATAGTATACTCGTAACTAGTATGTATGTATAAAGAAAGAAAAAAAAACCACGGTTAGGTGGTATATACAATTATGGACGGGCTGCCGAGTGCCGACACAGAGGTAGCCACAGCCGTGAACTACCGCACTGTACTGTGTCTGCTGCTAATATATAGACTGGTTGATAAAGAGATAGTATACTCGTAACTAGTATGTATGTATAAAGAAAGAAAAAAAAACCACGGTTAGGTGGTATATACAATTATGGACGGGCTGCCGAGTGCCGACACAGAGGTAGCCACAGCCGTGAACTACCGCACTGTACTGTGTCTGCTGCTAATATATAGACTGGTTGATAAAGAGATAGTATACTCGTAACTAGTATGTATGTATAAAGAAAGAAAAAAAAACCACGGTTAGGTGGTATATACAATTATGGACGGGCTGCCGAGTGCCGACACAGAGGTAGCCACAGCCGTGAACTACCGCACTGTACTGTGTCTGCTGCTAATATATAGACTGGTTGATAAAGAGATAGTATACTCGTAACTAGTATGTATGTATAAAGAAAGAAAAAAAAACCACGGTTAGGTGGTATATACAATTATGGACGGGCTGCCGAGTGCCGACACAGAGGTAGCCACAGCCGTGAACTACCGCACTGTACTGTGTCTGCTGCTAATATAGACTGGTTGATAAAGAGATAGTATACTCGTAACTAGTATGTATGTATAAAGAAAGAAAAAAAAACCACGGTTAGGTGGTATATACAATTATGGACGGGCTGCCGAGTGCCGACACAGAGGTAGCCACAGCCGTGAACTACCGCACTGTACTGTGTCTGCTGCTAATATATAGACTGGTTGATAAAGAGATAGTATACTCGTAACTAGTATGTATGTATAAAGAAAGAAAAAAAAACCACGGTTAGGTGGTATATACAATTATGGACGGGCTGCCGAGTGCCGACACAGAGGTAGCCACAGCCGTGAACTACCGCACTGTACTGTGTCTGCTGCTAATATATAGACTGGTTGATAAAGAGATAGTATACTCGTAACTAGTATGTATGTATAAAGAAAGAAAAAAAAACCACGGTTAGGTGGTATATACAATTATGGACGGGCTGCCGAGTGCCGACACAGAGGTAGCCACAGCCGTGAACTACCGCACTGTACTGTGTCTGCTGCTAATATAGACTGGTTGATAAAGAGATAGTATACTCGTAACTAGTATGTATGTATAAAGAAAGAAAAAAAACCACGGTTAGGTGGTATATACAATTATGGACGGGCTGCCGAGTGCCGACACAGAGGTAGCCACAGCCGTGAACTACCGCACTGTACTGTGTCTGCTGCTAATATAGACTGGTTGATAAAGAGATAGTAAACTACTAATATTATATATACTGGTGGTCAGGTCACTGGTCACTAGTCACACTGGCAGTGGCACTCCTGCAGCAAAAGTGTGCACTGTTTAATTTTAATATAATATTATGTACTCCTGGCTCCTGCTATAACCTATAACTGGCACTGCAGTAGTGCTCCCCAGTCTCCCCCACAATTATAAGCTGTGTGAGCTAAGCAGTCAGACAGATATATAATATATATAGATGATGCAGCACACTGGCCTGAGCCTGAGCAGTGCACACAGATATGGTATGTGACTGACTGAGTCACTGTGTGTATCGCTTTTTTCAGGCAGAGAACGGATATATTAAATAAACTGCACTGTGTGTCTGGTGGTCACTCACTATATAATATATTATGTACTCCTGGCTCCTGCTATAACCTATAACTGGCACTGCAGTAGTGCTCCCCAGTCTCCCCCACAATTATAAGCTGTGTGAGCTGAGCAGTCAGACAGATATATATAATATTATATATAGATAATAGATGATGCAGCACACTGGCCTGAGCCTGAGCAGTGCACACAGATATGGTATGTGACTGAGTCACTGTGTGCTGTGTATCGCTTTTTTCAGGCAGAGAACGGATTATAAATAAAACTGGTGGTCACTATCAGCAAAACTCTGCACTGTACTGAGTACTCCTAATGCTCCCCAAAATTAGTAAATCAAGTGTCTCTCTAATCTATTCTAAACGGAGAGGACGCCAGCCACGTCCTCTCCCTATCAATCTCAATGCACGTGTGAAAATGGCGGCGACGCGCGGCTCCTTATATAGAATCCGAGTCTCGCGATAGAATCCGAGCCTCGCGAGAATCCGACAGCGTCATGATGACGTTCGGGCGCGCTCGGGTTAACCGAGCAAGGCGGGAAGATCCGAGTCGCTCGGACCCGTGAAAAAAAACATGAAGTTCTGGCGGGTTCGGATTCAGAGAAACCGAACCCGCTCATCTCTAGTGCAATGCTGCTAAAAGCAGCTTGCGAGCGAACAACTCGGAATGAGGGCCAATGTGAGTAACAGAAGTGTAAGAAATCTCTGTCTTCCCTTTGCCAGCCAGAACTGAGTTATAAGTTACCTTTCTAATGGCATTACCCTTCTGAGTAATTGCCACGTTGGCCTATTTCAATTACTACGCCAGTTATTTAAATCTATTCTAAATCCTATTTGCAAAGTAACTTTTGTGACTCGTCTAGATCAATGGGGGTCATTCCGAGTTGATCGCTAGCTGCCGTTGTTCGCAGCGCAGCGTTCAGGCTAAAAATCGGCTTTTCTGCGCATGCGCACGGGCCGCAGTGCGCACGTGCGACGTACTTTCACAAAAAACTATGCAGTTTCACACAAGGTCGAGCGACTCTTTTCCATTGCTCTGTTGATCGGTGAGTGATTGACAGGAATGGGGCGTTTCTGGGAGGTAACTAACCGTTTTCCGGGAGTGTACTAAAAAACGCTGGCGAGTCAGGTAAAAACGTAGGCGTGCCGGGGGAAACGGGGGAGTGGCTGGCCGAACGCAGGGCGTGTTTGTGACGTCAAAACAGGAACTAAACAGACTGAAGTGATCACAAGGAAGGAGTAGGTCTGCAGCTACTCAGAAACTGCTTGAAAAAAAATTAACCTTGTTCTGCGATGCTTTCGTTCGCACTTCTGCTAAGCTAAGATACACTCCCAGAGGGCGGCGGCGGCTTAGCGTTTGCACTGCTGCTAAAAGCAGCTAGCGAGCGATCAACTCGGAATGAGGGCCAATATTGGGACTTCTTCAGATCGTATTTGTTAAGTCAGAGACTTTTAATGGAGCGCATATCGCCACCTAGTGGCTCATTAAGTATACGGTTTAAACACTTTGAACCAGTCATACTAACTGGTGCTTTGAGCTCTAGTGTAATAAGAGAAATTTATGTCTATGTTGCGGTACATTTAAGTTGGGTCGTGATATGTGTTGATGTGTTTCTTTTCCTTTGAAGTAAGCCAGATCTACTAACTCTTACTGCTCTATATATTATAATTACTCAGCTGTAATAACTGTGAGGCACTAATGTGTGTTCAGGGCAGGCACCGTGTTAATTTAAAAAAAAATAAAACTGTTAAAAAATAACATTCATTAGGCGCCACCATTTCTAGAAGCCCTGTGAGTCGCAGTGTGTAATAAAAATAAAAACTTGTGTATGTTGTTCAGGTTCAGGCATTGTGTTGTAAAATAATAAAATTCATTAGATGCCAGAGTTATAGATTGTAAGCTTGCGAGCAGGGCCTTCCTACCTCTGTCTGTCTGTCTTTGCCCAGTTTTGTTCTATAATTGTTGTTCTAATTGTAAAGCGCAACGGAATATGCTGCGCTATATAAGAAACTGCTAATAAATAAATAAATAAAGAGTGCCACCATAATTAAAAGTACTGTCAGTCACAATGTGTAACAAAAATAAAACTTGTGTGTGTTGTTCAGATTCAGGTATTGTATTATAAAATAATATTGTTATGTATTTTTGGGGGGCTTTGTTGACAGTCTTTTTTGCATAGACATATTTTTATTGTTTATTGTTCTAATACATTACTAATTTACTACACATTTTTTTAAATAAATAACTGCCATGCAGTAGCGGAATTACCGCTAGGCAACATAAGCGTCCGCTTAGAGCCTGGCGGGTCTCAGGGGGCCTGCCGATAGCAACCGCATGTGTGATAATATCTGAACACTGTACTTCCGGCCTCGGACCGCCTCTGGGGCCCGCCTCCCCCCTGCACCCAGTCATGCACCAGCAGGGAGGGAGGTTGGAGCGGCTGCCAGTGTTGGGGGGCAGGCCATGTGGAGAGGATAGTGAAGGGACTGGAACATGTGGTGTTTTAACTGGCGGTGCTGCAATGATCTGACATACTGTATGTGGCTGTGGACACTGGGCGGACAGCCGAAGTTAAGATGGAAGAGTAGGGGCTCTATTTATAAAAAATTTATTTGTACTCCATTTCAAATTATATGCACGGTTTTGCTGGCATTGTAATGGGGGAGGGGAGAGAGAGACAGCAGGCACTTTGATGGTGAGTGGGGACACAGCCGGTGCTGTGATCCAGTGGGGGAGGAATGTTGGAGAGACAGTCAGCACTTTGATGGTGACGGGGACACAGCCGACGCTGCGATCAGGTAGGGGAGGAGTGCGAGAGATACACAGCCGGCACTTTGTTGGTGATGGGAGTCACAGCTGACACTGCGATTGTGTGTGTGTGTGTGGGGGGGGGGGGGGGGAGACATATGGCACAGTGATGTGATCAGGTGGGGTAGGAGAAAGAGAGAGATAGCTGCACTTTGATGGTGACGGTATCTATATATATGTATATACTGTATATACAGTATTATATGTTTACATCATACTTGCCTACTTTTGAAAGCTAGTTTCAGGAAGATTACAGTTGTGATTAGAATGCTCTGCGTTAAGCACCGTGAGGGGGAGTGTCATGCTCCGACCAAAGGGCGTCTAGCTCCACCTATGGCACTACCTATTGACACTTAGGGATTTCGGGTAGAGCATATTTTCAAGAAAAATTAGAAATAAAACATAGCTCCAGCCAACTGCAGCAGAACTATAAGTCCCAGAAAGTCCAGTCAGTCACCATATATATACTGGGGCTCTTAATGGTACCACTAGATGCCTGCTCCTCTGTATATAGGCATCAAAGTATTTTAATGTCTTGCTAGATGTTCTGCAGCAGGTCTCCTCTGAGTATGAGGGACAAAAAGGTGTTCATCTAAAGCCCATTTCAGACGTAGCTAAATCCCGGGTTTATGCACATGAGCGCACATCAACTGGGATTTCTGCATGTGTGAAAGGACACAATCCGGGACTAAAGGGTCTATTTACTAAGCCTTGAATGGAAATAAAATCACTGGAGATAAAATACCAGCCAATCGGCTCGTAACTGTCATTTTTCAAACCCAGCCTGTGGCATAGCAGTTAGGAGCTGATTGGCTCGTACTTTAACTCCAGTGACTTTATCTCCATCCAAGCCTTAGTAAATAGACCCCTAAGTCCCAGGTCCTCGACCCTGCTTCCGACCAGCTGAGCAGAGCTGAGACCCGGAAATAAAATAAAAAGAACAGCTGTCACACAATACTGCATACGTGACTCCTAGGACAAAGAAGTTTTTATAAATGTTGATCAATTGCATGTGAATGCAATATTATTATTATTATCACTAGCTATATATATATAGGCTCACATATTCCGCAGCGCTTTACAGGGAATATTTGGCCATTCACATCAGTCCCTCCCTGCCCAAGTGGATCTTACAAGCTGTATTCTCTACACATGTACACATTCACACTAGGGTTCAAGGGTTCATTTTACATATAATCTCCACAAAGTTAGGGCCACGTGGGGATTAAAACCATAACCTCAGCGCTGTGAGGCAGTAACGCTAATCATTACACCGTCCGTACTGCAGTATTGCAAGTCCGTTATATATAATAGTAGGAATCAATAATAAGAAATATTAATATTAGGTATTAAGTGCATTGAATGGCCTTTGAGCAGGAGTGGGCAATTATGTCTGCTGAGGATCCGTTTGGCAGGTTTTGGATAACTATGGTAGGCAGCACCTAGTGGACCAGACCTAAGTGCCTGGAGTGCTCCCTATAAAAGTGATCGAAGAAAATGTACATCTTACTGGTTACTAGAGATGAGCGGGTTCGGTTTCTCTGAATCCGAACCCGCCAGAACTTCATGTTTTTTTTCACGGGTCCGAGCGACTCGGATCTTCCCGCCTTGCTCGGTTAACCCGAGCGCGCCCGAACGTCATCATGACGCTGTCGGATTCTCGCGAGGCTCGGATTCTATCGCGAGACTCGGATTCTATATAAGGAGCCGCGCGTCGCCGCCATTTTCACACGTGCATTGAGATTGATAGGGAGAGGACGTGGCTGGCGTCCTCTCCGTTTAGAATAGATTAGAGAGACACTTGATTTACTAATTTTGGGGAGCATTAGGAGTACTCAGTACAGTGCAGAGTTTTGCTGATAGTGACCACCAGTTTTATTTATAATCCGTTCTCTGCCTGAAAAAAGCGATACACAGCACACAGTGACTCAGTCACATACCATATCTGTGTGCACTGCTCAGGCTCAGGCCAGTGTGCTGCATCATCTATTATCTATATATAATATTATATATATCTGTCTGACTGCTCAGCTCACACAGCTTATAATTGTGGGGGAGACTGGGGAGCACTACTGCAGTGCCAGTTATAGGTTATAGCAGGAGCCAGGAGTACATAATATATTATATAGTGAGTGACCACCAGACACACAGTGCAGTTTATTTAATATATCCGTTCTCTGCCTGAAAAAAGCGATACACACAGTGACTCAGTCAGTCACATACCATATCTGTGTGCACTGCTCAGGCTCAGGCCAGTGTGCTGCATCATCTATATAATATATATTATATATCTGTCTGACTGCTCAGCTCACACAGCTTATAATTGTGGGGGAGACTGGGGAGCACTACTGCAGTGCCAGTTATAGGTTATAGCAGGAGCCAGGAGTACATAATATTATATTAAAACAGTGCACACTTTTGCTGCAGGAGTGCCACTGCCAGTGTGACTAGTGACCAGTGACCTGACCACCAGTATATATAATATTAGTAGTATACTATCTCTTTATCAACCAGTCTATATTAGCAGCAGACACAGTACAGTGCGGTAGTTCACGGCTGTGGCTACCTCTGTGTCGGCACTCGGCAGCCCGTCCATAATTGTATATACCACCTAACCGTGGTTTTTTTTTCTTTCTTTATACATACATACTAGTTACGAGTATACTATCTCTTTATCAACCAGTCTATATATTAGCAGCAGACACAGTACAGTGCGGTAGTTCACGGCTGTGGCTACCTCTGTGTCGGCACTCGGCAGCCCGTCCATAATTGTATATACCACCTAACCGTGGTTTTTTTCCTTTCTTTATACATACATACTAGTTACGAGTATACTATCTCTTTATCAACCAGTCTATATTAGCAGCAGACACAGTACAGTGCGGTAGTTCACGGCTGTGGCTACCTCTGTGTCGGCACTCGGCAGCCCGTCCATAATTGTATATACCACCTAACCGTGGTTTTTTTTTCTTTCTTTATACATACATACTAGTTACGAGTATACTATCTCTTTATCAACCAGTCTATATATTAGCAGCAGACACAGTACAGTGCGGTAGTTCACGGCTGTGGCTACCTCTGTGTCGGCACTCGGCAGCCCGTCCATAATTGTATATACCACCTAACCGTGGTTTTTTTTTCTTTCTTTATACATACATACATACTAGTTACGAGTATACTATCTCTTTATCAACCAGTCTATATATTAGCAGCAGACACAGTACAGTGCGGTAGTTCACGGCTGTGGCTACCTCTGTGTCGGCACTCGGCAGCCCGTCCATAATTGTATATACCACCTAACCGTGGTTTTTTTTTCTTTCTTTATACATACATACTAGTTACGAGTATACTATCTCTTTATCAACCAGTCTATATATTAGCAGCAGACACAGTACAGTGCGGTAGTTCACGGCTGTGGCTACCTCTGTGTCGGCACTCGGCAGCCCGTCCATAATTGTATATACCACCTAACCGTGGTTTTTTTTTCTTTCTTTATACATACATACTAGTTACGAGTATACTATCTCTTTATCAACCAGTCTATATATTAGCAGCAGACACAGTACAGTGCGGTAGTTCACGGCTGTGGCTACCTCTGTGTCGGCACTCGGCAGCCCGTCCATAATTGTATATACCACCTAACCGTGGTTTTTTTTTCTTTCTTTATACATACATACTAGTTACGAGTATACTATCTCTTTATCAACCAGTCTATATATTAGCAGCAGACACAGTACAGTGCGGTAGTTCACGGCTGTGGCTACCTCTGTGTCGGCACTCGGCAGCCCGTCCATAATTGTATATACCACCTAACCGTGTTTTTTTTTTCTTTCTTTATACATACATACTAGTTACGAGTATACTATCTCTTTATCAACCAGTCTATATATTAGCAGCAGACACAGTACAGTGCGGTAGTTCACGGCTGTGGCTACCTCTGTGTCGGCACTCGGCAGCCCATCCATAATTGTATACTAGTATCCAATCCATCCATCTCCATTGTTTACCTGAGGTGCCTTTTAGTTGTGCCTATTAAAATATGGAGAACAAAAATGTTGAGGTTCCAAAATTAGGGAAAGATCAAGATCCACTTCCACCTCGTGCTGAAGCTGCTGCCACTAGTCATGGCCGAGACGATGAAATGCCAGCAACGTCGTCTGCCAAGGCCGATGCCCAATGGCATAGTACAGAGCATGTCAAAACCAAAACACCAAATATCAGTAAAAAAAGGACTCCAAAACCTAAAATAAAATTGTCGGAGGAGAAGCGTAAACTTGCCAATATGCCATTTACCACACGGAGTGGCAAGGAACGGCTGAGGCCCTGGCCTATGTTCATGGCTAGTGGTTCAGCTTCACATGAGGATGGAAGCACTCAGCCTCTCGCTAGAAAACTGAAAAGACTCAAGCTGGCAAAAGCACCGCAAAGAACTGTGCGTTCTTTGAAATCCCAAATCCACAAGGAGAGTCCAATTGTGTCGGTTGCGATGCCTGACCTTCCCAACACTGGACGTGAAGAGCATGCGCCTTCCACCATTTGCACGCCCCCTGCAAGTGCTGGAAGGAGCACCCGCAGTCCAGTTCCTGATAGTCAGATTGAAGATGTCAGTGTTGAAGTACACCAGGATGAGGAGGATATGGGTGTTGCTGGCGCTGGGGAGGAAATTGACCAGGAGGATTCTGATGGTGAGGTGGTTTGTTTAAGTCAGGCACCCGGGGAGACACCTGTTGTCCGTGGGAGGAATATGGCCGTTGACATGCCAGGTGAAAATACCAAAAAAATCAGCTCTTCGGTGTGGAGGTATTTCACCAGAAATGCGGACAACAGGTGTCAAGCCGTGTGTTCCCTTTGTCAAGCTGTAATAAGTAGGGGTAAGGACGTTAACCACCTCGGAACATCCTCCCTTATACGTCACCTGCAGCGCATTCATAATAAGTCAGTGACAAGTTCAAAAACTTTGGGTGACAGCGGAAGCAGTCCACTGACCAGTAAATCCCTTCCTCTTGTAACCAAGCTCACGCAAACCACCCCACCAACTCCCTCAGTGTCAATTTCCTCCTTCCCCAGGAATGCCAATAGTCCTGCAGGCCATGTCACTGGCAATTCTGACGAGTCCTCTCCTGCCTGGGATTCCTCCGATGCATCCTTGCGTGTAACGCCTACTGCTGCTGGCGCTGCTGTTGTTGCCGCTGGGAGTCGATGGTCATCCCAGAGGGGAAGTCGTAAGCCCACTTGTACTACTTCCAGTAAGCAATTGACTGTTCAACAGTCCTTTGCGAGGAAGATGAAATATCACAGCAGTCATCCTACTGCAAAGCGGATAACTGAGTCCTTGACAACTATGTTGGTGTTAGACGTGCGTCCGGTATCCGCCGTTAGTTCACAGGGAACTAGACAATTTATTGAGGCAGTGTGCCCCCGTTACCAAATACCATCTAGGTTCCACTTCTCTAGGCAGGCGATACCGAGAATGTACACGGACATCAGAAAAAGACTCACCAGTGTCCTAAAAAATGCAGTTGTACCCAATGTCCACTTAACCACGGACATGTGGACAAGTGGAGCAGGGCAGGGTCAGGACTATATGACTGTGACAGCCCACTGGGTAGATGTATGGACTCCCGCCGCAAGAACAGCAGCGGCGGCACCAGTAGCAGCATCTCGCAAACGCCAACTCTTTCCTAGGCAGGCTACGCTTTGTATCACCGCTTTCCAGAATACGCACACAGCTGAAAACCTCTTACGGCAACTGAGGAAGATCATCGCGGAATGGCTTACCCCAATTGGACTCTCCTGTGGATTTGTGGCATCGGACAACGCCAGCAATATTGTGTGTGCATTAAATATGGGCAAATTCCAGCACGTCCCATGTTTTGCACATACCTTGAATTTGGTGGTGCAGAATTTTTTAAAAAACGACAGGGGCGTGCAAGAGAT
This sequence comes from Pseudophryne corroboree, assembly GCF_028390025.1. Taxonomy (NCBI): domain Eukaryota; kingdom Metazoa; phylum Chordata; class Amphibia; order Anura; family Myobatrachidae; genus Pseudophryne; species Pseudophryne corroboree. Next base: position 532,570,549 of record NC_086448.1, read on the forward strand.
GCTGTCGGTGGCCAGAAGAATTGCGGGACACTTTCGGCGTACAGGCACCACGTACAGAAGACTGGAGCACCACCAAAAACTACTGAACCTGCCCTGCCATCATCTGAAGCAAGAAGTGGTAACGAGGTGGAATTCAACCCTCTATATGCTTCAGAGGTTGGAGGAGCAGCAAAAGGCCATTCAAGCCTATACAATTGAGCACGATATAGTAGGTGGAATGCACCTGTCTCAAGTGCAGTGGAGAATGATTTCAACGTTGTGCAACTTGCCACACGTGAAGTCAGTTCAGACACTGCCAGCCTGAGTCAGGTCATTCCCCTCATCAGGCTTTTGCAGAAGAAGCTGGAGGCATTGAAGAAGGAGCTAAAAGGGAGCGATTCCGCTAGGCATGTGGGACTTGTGGATACAGCCCTTAATTCGCTTAACAAGGATTCACGGGTGGTCAATCTGTTGAAATCAGAGCACTACATTTTGGCCACCGTGCTCGATCCTAGATTTAAAGCCTACCTTGGATCTCTCTTTCCGGCAGACACAGGTCTGCTGGGGTTGAAAGACCTGCTGGTGACAAAATTGTCAAGTCAAGCGGAACGCGACCTGTCAACATCTCCTCCTTCACATTCTCCCGCAACTGGGGGTGCGAGGAAAAGGCTCAGAATTCCGAGCCCACCCGCTGGCGGTGATGCAGGGCAGTCTGGAGCGACTGCTGATGCTGACATCTGGTCCGGACTGAAGGACCTGACAACGATTACGGACATGTCGTCTACTGTCACTGCATACGATTCTCTCAACATTGATAGAATGGTGGAGGATTATATGAGTGACCGCATCCAAGTAGGCACGTCACACAGTCCGTACTTATACTGGCAGGAAAAAGAGGCAATTTGGAGGCCCTTGCACAAACTGGCTTTATTCTACCTAAGTTGCCCTCCCACAAGTGTGTACTCCGAAAGAGTGTTTAGTGCCGCCGCTCACCTTGTCAGCAATCGGCGTACGAGGTTACATCCAGAAAATGTGGAGAAGATGATGTTCATTAAAATGAATTATAATCAATTCCTCCGCGGAGACATTGACCAGCAGCAATTGCCTCCACAAAGTACACAGGGAGCTGAGATGGTGGATTCCAGTGGGGACGAATTGATAATCTGTGAGGAGGGGGATGTACACGGTGATATATCGGAGGGTGAAGATGAGGTGGACATCTTGCCTCTGTAGAGCCAGTTTGTGCAAGGAGAGATTAATTGCTTCTTTTTTGGGGGGGGGTCCAAACCAACCCGTCATATCAGTCACAGTCGTGTGGCAGACCCTGTCACTGAAATGATGGGTTGGTTAAAGTGTGCATGTCCTGTTTTGTTTATACAACATAAGGGTGGGTGGGAGGGCCCAAGGACAATTCCATCTTGCACCTCTTTTTTCTTTTCTTTTTCTTTGCATCATGTGCTGATTGGGGAGGGTTTTTTGGAAGGGACATCCTGCGTGACACTGCAGTGCCACTCCTAGATGGGCCCGGTGTTTGTGTCGGCCACTAGGGTCGCTAATCTTACTCACACAGTCAGCTACCTCATTGCGCCTCTTTTTTTCTTTGCGTCACGTGCTGTTTGGGGAGGGTTTTTTGGAAGGGACATCCTGCGTGACACTGCAGTGCCACTCCTAGATGGGCCCGGTGTTTGTGTCGGCCACTAGGGTCGCTAATCTTACTCACACAGCTACCTCATTGCGCCTCTTTTTTTCTTTGCGTCATGTGCTGTTTGGGGAGGGTTTTTTGGAAGGGACATCCTGCGTGACACTGCAGTGCCACTCCTAGATGGGCCCGGTGTTTGTGTCGGCCACTAGGGTCGCTAATCTTACTCACACAGCTACCTCATTGCGCCTCTTTTTTTCTTTGCGTCATGTGCTGTTTGGGGAGGGTTTTTTGGAAGGGACATCCTGCGTGACACTGCAGTGCCACTCCTAGATGGGCCCGGTGTTTGTGTCGGCCACTAGGGTCGCTTATCTTACTCACACAGCGACCTCGGTGCAAATTTTAGGACTAAAAATAATATTGTGAGGTGTGAGGTATTCAGAATAGACTGAAAATGAGTGTAAATTATGGTTTTTGAGGTTAATAATACTTTGGGATCAAAATGACCCCCAAATTCTATGATTTAAGCTGTTTTTTAGTGTTTTTTGAAAAAAACACCCGAATCCAAAACACACCCGAATCCGACAAAAAAAATTCGGTGAGGTTTTGCCAAAACGCGTTCGAACCCAAAACACGGCCGCGGAACCGAACCCAAAACCAAAACACAAAACCCGAAAAATTTCAGGCGCTCATCTCTACTGGTTACCTGTCCCCTCTCAGCAGGATCATGGTCTCTCAAATAGTCTGGCTCTGAATCTCCCCCACTCCAAACTAGAGATGAGCGACGGAAATTTTTCGGGTTTTGTGTTTTGGTTTTGGGTTCGGTTCCGCGGCCGTGTTTTGGGTTCGACCGCGTTTTGGCAAAACCTAACCGAATTTTTTTTGTCGGATTCGGGTGTGTTTTGGATTTGGGTGTTTTTTTCCAAAAAACCTAAAAAACAGCTTAAATCATAGAATTTGGGGGTCATTTTGATCCCAAAGTATTATTAACCTCAAAAACCATCATTTCCACTCATTTTCAGTCTATTCTGAATACCTCACACCTCACAATATTATTTTTAGTCCTAAAATTTGCACCGAGGTCGCTGGATGACTAAGCTAAGCGACCCTAGTGGCCGACACAAACACCTGGCCCATCTAGGAGTGGCACTGCAGTGTCACGCAGGATGTCCCTTCCAAAAAACCCTCCCCAAACAGCACATGACGCAAAGAAAAAAAGAGGCGCAATGAGGTAGCTGTGTGAGTAAGATAAGCGACCCTAGTGGCCGACACAAACACCGGGCCCATCTAGGAGTGGCACTGCAGTGTCACGCAGGATGTCCCTTCCAAAAAACCCTCCCCAAACAGCACATGACGCAAAGAAAAAAAGAGGCGCAATGAGGTAGCTGTGTGAGTAAGATAAGCGACCCTAGTGGCCGACACAAACACCGGGCCCATCTAGGAGTGGCACTGCAGTGTCACGCAGGATGTCCCTTCCAAAAAACCCTCCCCAAACAGCACATGACGCAAAGAAAAAAAGAGGCGCAATGAGGTAGCTGTGTGAGTAAGATAAGCGACCCTAGTGGCCGACACAAACACCGGGCCCATCTAGGAGTGGCACTGCAGTGTCACGCAGGATGTCCCTTCCAAAAAACCCTCCCCAAACAGCACATGACGCAAAGAAAAAAAGAGGCGCAATGAGGTAGCTGTGTGAGTAAGATAAGCGACCCTAGTGGCCGACACAAACACCGGGCCCATCTAGGAGTGGCACTGCAGTGTCACGCAGGATGGCCCTTCCAAAAAACCCTCCCCAAACAGCACATGACGCAAAGAAAAATTAAAGAAAAAAGAGGTGCAAGATGGAATTGTCCTTGGGCCCTCCCACCCACCCTTATGTTGTATAAACAGGACATGCACACTTTAACCAACCCATCATTTCAGTGACAGGGTCTGCCACACGACTGTGACTGATATGACGGGTTGGTTTGGACCCCCACCAAAAAAGAAGCAATTAATCTCTCCTTGCACAAACTGGCTCTACAGAGGCAAGATGTCCACCTCATCATCATCCTCCGATATATCACCGTGTACATCCCCCTCCTCACAGATTATCAATTCGTCCCCACTGGAATCCACCATCTCAGCTCCCTGTGTACTTTGTGGAGGCAATTGCTGCTGGTCAATGTCTCCGCGGAGGAATTGATTATAATTCATTTTAATGAACATCATCTTCTCCACATTTTCTGGATGTAACCTTGTACGCCGATTGCTGACAAGGTGAGCGGCGGCACTAAACACTCTTTCGGAGTACACACTTGTGGGAGGGCAATTTAGGTAGAATAAAGCCAGTTTGTGCAAGGGCCTCCAAATTGCCTCTTTTTCCTGCAAGTATAAGTACGGACTGTGTGACGTGCCTACTTGGATGCGGTCACTCATATAATCCTCCACCATTCTTTCAATGTTGAGAGAATCATATGCAGTGACAGTAGACGACATGTCCGTAATCGTTGTCAGGTCCTTCAGTCCGGACCAGATGTCAGCATCAGCAGTCGCTCCAGACTGCCCTGCATCACCGCCAGCGGGTGGGCTCGGAATTCTGAGCCTTTTCCTCGCACCCCCAGTTGCGGGAGAATGTGAAGGAGGAGATGTTGACAGGTCGCGTTCCGCTTGACTTGACAATTTTCTCACCAGCAGGTCTTTCAACCCCAGCAGACTTGTGTCTGCCGGAAAGAGAGATCCAAGGTAGGCTTTAAATCTAGGATCGAGCACGGTGGCCAAAATGTAGTGCTCTGATTTCAACAGATTGACCACCCGTGAATCCTTGTTAAGCGAATTAAGGGCTCCATCCACAAGTCCCACATGCCTAGCGGAATCGCTCCGTGTTAGCTCCTCCTTCAATGTCTCCAGCTTCTTCTGCAAAAGCCTGATGAGGGGAATGACCTGACTCAGGCTGGCAGTGTCTGAACTGACTTCACGTGTGGCAAGTTCAAAGGGCATCAGAACCTTGCACAACGTTGAAATCATTCTCCACTGCGCTTGAGACAGGTGCATTCCACCTCCTATATCGTGCTCAATTGTATAGGCTTGAATGGCCTTTTGCTGCTCCTCCAACCTCTGAAGCATATAGAGGGTTGAATTCCACCTCGTTACCACTTCTTGCTTCAGATGATGGCAGGGCAGGTTCAGTAGTTTTTGGTGGTGCTCCAGTCTTCTGTATGTGGTGCCTGTACGCCGAAAGTGTCCCGCAATTCTTCTGGCCACCGACAGCATCTCTTGCACGCCCCTGTCGTTTTTTTAAAAATTCTGCACCACCAAATTCAAGGTATGTGCAAAACATGGGACGTGCTGGAATTTGCCCATATTTAATGCACACACAATATTGCTGGCGTTGTCCGATGCCACAAATCCACAGGAGAGTCCAATTGGGGTAAGCCATTCCGCGATGATCTTCCTCAGTTGCCGTAAGAGGTTTTCAGCTGTGTGCGTATTCTGGAAAGCGGTGATACAAAGCGTAGCCTGCCTAGGAAAGAGTTGGCGTTTGCGAGATGCTGCTACTGGTGCCGCCGCTGCTGTTCTTGCGGCGGGAGTCCATACATCTACCCAGTGGGCTGTCACAGTCATATAGTCCTGACCCTGCCCTGCTCCACTTGTCCACATGTCCGTGGTTAAGTGGACATTGGGTACAGCTGCATTTTTTAGGACACTGGTGACTCTTTTTCTGAGGTCTGTGTACATTTTCGGTATCGCCTGCCTAGAGAAATGGAACCTAGATGGTATTTGGTACCGGGGACACAGTACCTCCAACAAGTCTCTAGTTGGCTCTGCAGTAATGATGGATACCGGAACCACGTTTCTCACCACCCAGGATGCCAAGGCCTCAGTTATCCGCTTTGCAGTAGGATGACTGCTGTGATATTTCATCTTCCTCGCAAAGGACTGTTGAACAGTCAATTGCTTACTGGAAGTAGTACAAGTGGGCTTACGACTTCCCCTCTGGGATGACCATCGACTCCCAGCAGCAACAACAGCAGCGCCAGCAGCAGTAGGCGTTACACGCAAGGATGCATCGGAGGAATCCCAGGCAGGAGAGGACTCGTCAGAATTGCCAGTGACATGGCCTGCAGGACTATTGGCATTCCTGGGGAAGGAGGAAATTGACACTGAGGGAGTTGGTGGGGTGGTTTGCGTGAGCTTGGTTACAAGAGGAAGGGATTTACTGGTCAGTGGACTGCTTCCGCTGTCACCCAAAGTTTTTGAACTTGTCACTGACTTATTATGAATGCGCTGCAGGTGACGTATAAGGGAGGATGTTCCGAGGTGGTTAACGTCCTTACCCCTACTTATTACAGCTTGACAAAGGCAACACACGGCTTGACACCTGTTGTCCGCATTTCTGTTGAAATACTTCCACACCGAAGAGCTGATTTTTTTGGTATTTTCACCAGGCATGTCAGTGGCCATATTCCTCCCACGGACAACAGGTGTCTCCCCGGGTGCCTGACTTAAACAAACCACCTCACCATCAGAATCCTCCTGGTCAATTTCCTCCCCAGCGCCAGCAACACCCATATCCTCCTCATCCTGGTGTACTTCAACACTGACATCTTCAATCTGACTATCAGGAACTGGACTGCGGGTGCTCCTTCCAGCACTTGCAGGGGGCGTGCAAATGGTGGAAGGCGCATGCTCTTCACGTCCAGTGTTGGGAAGGTCAGGCATCGCAACCGACACAATTGGACTCTCCTTGTGGATTTGGGATTTCGAAGAACACACAGTTCTTTGCGGTGCTTTTGCCAGCTTGAGTCTTTTCAGTTTTCTAGCGAGAGGCTGAGTGCTTCCATCCTCATGTGAAGCTGAACCACTAGCCATGAACATAGGCCAGGGCCTCAGCCGTTCCTTGCCACTCCGTGTGGTAAATGGCATATTGGCAAGTTTACGCTTCTCCTCCGACAATTTTATTTTAGGTTTTGGAGTCCTTTTTTTTACTGATATTTGGTGTTTTGGATTTGACATGCTCTGTACTATGACATTAGGCATCGGCCTTGGCAGACGACGTTGCTGGCATTTCATCGTCTCGGCCATGACTAGTGGCAGCAGCTTCAGCACGAGGTGGAAGTGGATCTTGATCTTTCCCTAATTTTGGAACCTCAACATTTTTGTTCTCCATATTTTAATAGGCACAACTAAAAGGCACCTCAGGTAAACAATGGAGATGGATGGATACTAGTATACAATTATGGATGGACTGCCGAGTGCCGACACAGAGGTAGCTACAGCCGTGGACTACCGTACTGTGCTGTGTCTGCTGCTAATATAGACTGGTTGATAATGAGATGTAGTATGTATAAAGAAGAAAGAAAAAAAAAACCACGGGTAGGTGGTATACAATTATGGACTGCCGAGTGCTGACACAGAGGTAGCTACAGCCGTGGACTACCGTACTGTACTGTGTCTGCTGCTAATATAGACTGGATGATAATGAGATGTAGTATGTATAAAGAAGAAAGAAAAAAAAAACCACGGGTAGGTGGTATACAATTATGGATGGACTGCCGAGTGCCGACACAGAGGTAGCTACAGCCGTGGACTACCGTACTGTACTGTGTCTGCTGCTAATATAGACTGGATGATAATGAGATGTAGTATGTATAAAGAAGAAAGAAAAAAAAAACACGGGTAGGTGGTATACAATTATGGATGGACTGCCGAGTGCCGACACAGAGGTAGCTACAGCCGTGAACTACCGTACTGTGTCTGCTGCTAATATAGACTGGTTGATAATGAGATGTAGTATGTATAAAGAAGAAAGAAAAAAAAAACCACGGGTAGGTGGTATACAATTATGGATGGAGTGCCGACACAGAGGTAGCTACAGCCGTGGACTACCGTACTGTACTGTGTCTGCTGCTAATATAGACTGGATGATAATGAGATGTAGTATGTATAAAGAAGAAAGAAAAATAAAAACCACGGGTAGGTGGTATACAATTATGGATGGACTGCCGAGTGCCGACACAGAGGTAGCTACAGCCGTGAACTACCGTACTGTGTCTGCTGCTAATATAGACTGGTTGATAATGAGATGTAGTATGTATAAAGAAGAAAGAAAAAAAAAACCACGGGTAGGTGGTATACAATTATGGATGGACTGCCGAGTGCCGACACAGAGGTAGCTACAGCCGTGGACTACCGTACTGTACTGTGTCTGCTGCTAATATAGACTGGTTGATAATGAGATGTAGTATGTATAAAGAAGAAAGAAAAAAAAAACCACGGGTAGGTGGTATACAATTATGGATGGACTGCCGAGTGCCGACACAGAGATAGCTACAGCCGTGGACTACCGTACTGTACTGTGTCTGCTGCTAATATAGACTGGATGATAATGAGATGTAGTATGTATAAAGAAGAAAGAAAAAAAAACCACGGGTAGGTGGTATACAATTATGGATGGACTGCCGAGTGCCGACACAGAGGTAGCTACAGCCGTGAACTACCGTACTGTGTCTGCTGCTAATATAGACAGGTTGATAATGAGATGTAGTATGTATAAAGAAGAAAGAAAAAAAAACCACGGGTAGGTGGTATACAATTATGGATGGACTGCCGAGTGCCGACACAGAGGTAGCTACAGCCGTGGACTACCGTACTGTACTGTGTCTGCTGCTAATATAGACTGGATGATAATGAGATGTAGTATGTATAAAGAAGAAAGAAAAATAAAAACCACGGGTAGGTGGTATACAATTATGGATGGACTGCCGAGTGCCGACACAGAGGTACCTACAGCCGTGAACTACCGTACTGTGTCTGCTGCTAATATAGACTGGTTGATAATGAGATGTAGTATGTATAAAGAAGAAAGAAAAAAAAAAACCACGGGTAGGTGGTATACAATTATGGATGGACTGCCGAGTGCCGACACAGAGGTAGCTACAGCCGTGGACTACCGTACTGTACTGTGTCTGCTGCTAATATAGACTGGATGATAATGAGATGTAGTATGTATAAAGAAGAAAGAAAAATAAAAACCACGGGTAGGTGGTATACAATTATGGATGGACTGCCGAGTGCCGACACAGAGGTAGCTACAGCCGTGAACTACCGTACTGTGTCTGCTGCTAATATAGACTGGTTGATAATGAGATGTAGTATGTATAAAGAAGAAAGAAAGAAAAAACCACGGGTAGGTGGTATACAATTATGGATGGACTGCCGAGTGCCGACACAGAGGTAGCTACAGCCGTGGACTATCGTACTGTACTGTGTCTGCTGCTAATATAGACTGGATGATAATGAGATGTAGTATGTATAAAGAAGAAAGAAAGAAAAAACCACGGGTAGGTGGTATACAATTATGGATGGACTGCCGAGTGCCGACACAGAGGTAGCTACAGCCGTGGACTACCGTACTGTACTGTGTCTGCTGCTAATATAGACTGGATGATAATGAGATGTAGTATGTATAAAGAAGAAAAAAAAAACCACGGGTAGGTGGTATACAATTATGGATGGACTGCCGAGTGCCGACACATAGGTAGCTACAGCCGTGAACTACCGTACTGTGTCTGCTGCTAGTATAGACTGGATGATAAATAATGATATAAAAAATATATATATATCACTACTGCAGCCGGACAGGTATATATTATATAATGACGGACCTGCTGGACACTGTCTGTCAGCAGAATGAGTTTTTTAATTTTTATAGAATAAAAAAACACCACACAAGTCACACGACGAGTGTACTTTTTCAGGCAGACATTCAATCACAATATACTATACTGGTGGTCAGTGTGGTCAGGTCACTGGTCACAGTGGTCAGTGGTCAGTCACACTGGCAGTGGCACTCTGGCAGCAAAAGTGTGCACTGTTTAATATGTACTCCTGGCTCCTGCTATAACCTATAACTGCTCCCCAGTCTCCCCCACAATTAAGCTGTGTGAGCACAGTCAGATATTATACATAGATGATGCAGCACACTGGGCTGAGCACAGATATGGTATGTGAGTGTGACTGAGTCACTGTGTATCGTTTTTTTCAGGCAGAGAACAAGAACAGAACGGATTATTAAATAATAATAAATTATAAAACTGCACTGGTGGTCAGGTCACTGGTCATCAGTCACTAGTATAACTCCTCCTAAGCTCCAGTAAGTAAATGAAGTGTCTCACTCTCACTCTCCTATCTATTTTAATTTCTAAACGGAGAGGACGCCAGCCACGTCCTCTCCCTATCAATCTCAATGCACGTGTGAAAATGGCCGCGACGCGCGGCTCCTTATATAGAATCCGAGTCTCGCGATAGAATCCGAGCCTCGCGAGAATCCGACAGCGTGATGATGACGTTCGGGCGCGCTCGGGTTAACCGAGCAAGGCGGGAAGATCCGAGTCGCTCGGACCCGTGTAAAAAAACATGAAGTTCGGGCGGGTTCGGATTCAGAGAAACCGAACCCGCTCATCTCTACTCCAAACTAGAGATGAGCGGGTTCGGTTCCTCGGAATCCGAACCCCCCCGAACTTCAGCCTTTTTACACGGGTCCGAGGCAGACTCGGATCTTCCCGCCTTGCTCGGCTAACCCGAGCGCGCCTGAACGTCATCATCCCGCTGTCGGATTCTCGCGAGGCTCGGATTCTATCGCGAGACTCGGATTCTATATAATGAGCCGCGCGTCGCCGCCATTTTCACACGTGCATTGAGATTGATAGGGAGAGGACGTGGCTGGCGTCCTCTCCGTGTAGAATAGATTAGAGAGACACTTGATTTACTACTTGGGGAGCATTAGGAGTACTCAGTACAGTGCAGAGTTTTGCTGATAGTGACCAGTGACCACCAGTTTTATTTATAATCCGTTCTCTGCCTGAAAAAAAACGATACACAGTCACATACCATATCTGTGCTCAGCCTCAGTGTGCTGCATGATAATATCATCTATGTATATCTGACTGTGCTGAGTGCTCACTGCTCACACAGCTGAATTGTGGGGGAGACTGGGGTGCAGTTAATAGCAGGAGTACAGTGCACACTTTTGCTGCCAGTGTGACTGACCAGTGACCACCAGTATATTGTCTGCCTGAAAAAGTTAAACAAACACTCCTGTGGTGTTTTTTATTTATTCTATAAACGCATTCTGCTGACAGTGTCCAGCAGGTCCGTCATTCATTATATTATATAAATATTTACCTGCAGTAGTGTTATATTTTTTTTGTTCATCTCTATCATCTTTATCATCTCTATATTAGCAGACGCAGTACGGTAGTCCACGGCTGTGGCTACCTCTGTGTCGTCAGTGCTCGTCCATAATTGTATACCTACCTGTGGTGGGGTTTTTTTTTCTATCTTCTTCATACTAGTAGTTTAGGAGTCTGCTGGCAGTGTCCAGCAGGTCCGTCATTATATTATATATACCTGCAGTAGTGATATATATATATTTTTTATATCATTATCATCTCTATACTAGCAGACGCAGTACGGTAGTCCACGGCTGTGGCTACCTCTGTGTCGTCAGTGCTCGTCCATAATTGTATACCTACCTGTGGTGGGGTTTTTTTTTCTATCTTCTTCATACTAGTAGTTTAGGAGTCTGCTGACAGTGTCCAGCAGGTCCGTCATTATATTATATATACCTGCAGTAGTGATATATATATATATTTTTTATATCATTATCATCTCTATACTAGCAGACGCAGTACGGTAGTCCACGGCTGTAGCTACCTCTGTGTCGTCAGTGCTCGTCCATAATTGTATACCTACCTGTGGTGGGGTTTTTTTTTCTATCTTCTTCATACTAGTAGTTTAGGAGTCTGCTGACAGTGTCCAGCAGGTCCGTCATTATATTATATATACCTGCAGTAGTGATATATATATTTTTTTTATATCATTATCATCTCTATACTAGCAGACGCAGTACGGTAGTCCACGGCTGTGGCTACCTCTGTGTCGTCAGTGCTCGTCCATAATTGTATACCTACCTGTGGTGGGTTTTTTTTCTATCTTCTTCATACTAGTAGTTTAGGAGTCTGCTGACAGTGTCCAGCAGGTCCGTCATTATATTATATATACCTGCAGTAGTGATATATATATATTTTTTATATCATTATCATCTCTATACTAGCAGATGCAGTACGGTAGTCCACGGCTGTAGCTACCTCTGTGTCGTCAGTGCTCGTCCATAATTGTATACCTACCTGTGGTGGGGTTTTTTTTTCTATCTTCTTCATACTAGTAGTTTAGGAGTCTGCTGACAGTGTCCAGCAGGTCCGTCATTATATTATATATACCTGCAGTAGTGATATATATATATTTTTTATATCATTATCATCTCTATACTAGCAGACGCAGTACGGTAGTCCACGGCTGTAGCTACCTCTGTGTCGTCAGTGCTCGTCCATAATTGTATACCTACCTGTGGTGGGGTTTTTTTTTCTATCTTCTTCATACTAGTAGTTTAGGAGTCTGCTGACAGTGTCCAGCAGGTCCGTCATTATATTATATATACCTGCAGTAGTGATATATATATATATATATTTTTTTTTTATATCATTATCATCTCTATACTAGCAGACGCAGTACGGTAGTCCACGGCTGTAGCTACCTCTGTGTCGTCAGTGCTCGTCCATAATTGTATACCTACCTGTGGTGGGGTTTTTTTTTCTATCTTCTTCATACTAGTAGTTTAGGAGTCTGCTGACAGTGTCCAGCAGGTCCGTCATTATATTATATATACCTGCAGTAGTGATATATATATATTTTTTATATCATTATCATCTCTATACTAGCAGACGCAGTACGGTAGTCCACGGCTGTAGCTACCTCTGTGTCGTCAGTGCTCGTCCATAATTGTATACCTACCTGTGGTGGGGTTTTTTTTTCTATCTTCTTCATACTAGTAGTTTAGGAGTCTGCTGACAGTGTCCAGCAGGTCCGTCATTATATTATATATACCTGCAGTAGTGATATATATATATTTTTTATATCATTATCATCTCTATACTAGCAGACGCAGTACGGTAGTCCACGGCTGTAGCTACCTCTGTGTCATCAGTGCTCGTCCATAATTGTATACCTACCTGTGGTGGGGGTTTTTTTTCTATCTTCTTCATACTAGTAGTTTAGGAGTCTGCTGACAGTGTCCAGCAGGTCTGTCATTATATTATATATACCTGCAGTAGTGATATATATATATTTTTTATATCATTATCATCTCTATACTAGCAGACGCAGTACGGTAGTCCACGGCTGTAGCTACCTCTGTGTCGTCAGTCACTCGTCATCCATAAGTATACTAGTATCCATCCATCTCCATTGTTTACCTGAGGTGCCTTTTAGTTGTGCCTATTAAAATATGGAGAACAAAAATGTTGAGGTTCCAAAAATAGGGAAAGATCAAGATCCACTTCCACCTCGTGCTGAAGCTGCTGCCACTAGTCATGGCCGAGACGATGAAATTCCATCAACGTCGTCTGCCAAGGCCGATGCCCAATGTCATAGTACAGAGCATGTAAAATCCAAAACACAAAATATCAGTAAAAAAAGGACTCAAAAATCTAAAATAAAATCGTCGGAGGAGAAGCGTAAACTTGCCAATATGCCATTTACCACACGGAGTGGCAAGGAGCGGCTGAGGCCCTGGCCTATGTTCATGGCTAGTGGTTCAGCTTCACATGAGGATGGAAGCACTCAGCCTCTCGCTAGAAAAATGAAAAGACTTAAGCTGGCAAAAGCACAGCAAACAACTGTGCGTTCTTCGAAATCACAAATCCACAAGGAAAGTCCAATTGTGTCGGTTGCGATGCCTGACCTTCCCAACACTGGACGTGAAGAGCATGCGCCTTCCACCATTTGCACGCCCCCTGCAAGTGCTGGAAGGAGCACCCGCAGTCCAGTTCCTGATAGTCAGATTGAAGATGTCAGTGTTGAAGTACACCAGGATGAGGAGGATATGGGTGTTGCTGGCGCTGGGGAGGAAATTGACAAGGAGGATTCTGATGGTGAGGTGGTTTGTTTAAGTCAGGCACCCGGGGAGACACCTGTTGTCCGTGGGAGGAATATGGCCATTGAGATGCCTGGTGAAAATACCAAAAAAATCAGCTCTTCGGTGTGGAAGTATTTCAACAGAAATGCGGACAACAGGTGTCAAGCCGTGTGTTGCCTTTGTCAAGCTGTAATAAGTAGGGGTAAGGACGTTAACCACCTCGGAACATCCTCCCTTATACGTCACCTGCAGCGCATTCATCATAAGTCAGTGACAAGTTCAAAAACTTTGGGCGACAGCGGAAGCAGTCCACTGACCAGTAAATCCCTTCCTCTTGTAACCAAGCTCACGCAAACCACCCCACCAACTCCCTCAGTGTCAATTTCCTCCTTCCCCAGGAATGCCAATAGTCCTGCAGGCCATGTCACTGGCAATTCTGACGAGTCCTCTCCTGCCTGGGATTCCTCCGATGCATCCTTGCGTGTAACGCCTACTGCTGCTGGCGCTGCTGTTGTTGCTGCTGGGAGTCGATGGTCATCCCAGAGGTGAAGTCGTAAGACGACTTTTACTACTTCCACCAAGCAATTGACTGTCCAACAGTCCTTTGCGAGGAAGATGAAATATCACAGCAGTCATCCTGCTGCAAAGCGGATAACTGAGGCCTTGGCATCCTGGGCGGTGAGAAACGTGGTTCCGGTATCCATCATTACTGCAGAGCCAACTATAGACTTGATTGAGGTACTGTGTCCCCGGTACCAAATACCATCTAGGTTCCATTTCTCTAGGCAGGCGATACCGAAAATGTACACAGACCTCAGAAAAAGACTCACCAGTGTCCTAAAAAATGCAGTTGTACCCAATGTCCACTTAACCACGGACATGTGGACAAGTGGAGCAGGGCAGACTCAGGACTATATGACTGTGACAGCCCACTGGGTAGATGTATTGACTCCCGCCGCAAGAACAGCAGCGGCGGCACCAGTAGCAGCATCTCGCAAACGCCAACTCTTTCCTAGGCAGGCTACGCTTTGTATCACCGCTTTCCAGAATACGCACACAGCTGAAAACCTCTTACGGCAACTGAGGAAGATCATCGCAGAATGGCTTACCCCAATTGGACTCTCCTGTGGATTTGTGGCATCGGACAACGCCAGCAATATTGTGTGTGCATTAAATATGGGCAAATTCCAGCACGTCCCATGTTTTGCACATACCTTGAATCTGGTGGTGCAGAATTATTTAAAAAACGAGAGGGGCGTGCAAGAGATGCTGTCGGTGGCCAGAAGAATTGCGGGACACTTTCGGCGTACAGGCACCACGTACAGAAGACTGGAGCAACACCAAAAACGCCTGAACCTGCCCTGCCATCATCTGAAGCAAGAAGTGGTAACGAGGTGGAATTCAACCCTCTATATGCTTCAGAGGTTGGAGGAGCAGCAAAAGGCCATTCAAGCCTATACAACTGACCACGATATAGGAGGTGGAATGCACCTGTCTCAAGCGCAGTGGAGAATGATTTCAACGTTGTGCAAGGTTCTGCAACCTTTTGAACTTGCCACACGTGAAGTCAGTTTAGACACTGCCAGCCTGAGTCAGGTCATTCCCCTCATCAGGCTTTTGCAGAAGAAGCTGGAGACATTGAAGGAGGAGCTAACACTGAGCGATTCCGCTAGGCATGTGGGACTTGTGGATGGAGCCCTTAATTCGCTTAACAAGGATTCACGGGTGGTCAATCTGTTGAAATCAGAGCACTACATTTTGGCCACCGTGCTCGATCCTAGATTTAAAACCTACGTTGTATCTCTCTTTCCGGCAGACACAAGTCTGCAGGGGTTCAAAGAACTGCTGGTGAGAAAATTGTCAAGTCAAGCGGAACGCGACCTGTCAACATCTCCTCCTTCACATTCTCCCGCAACTGGGGGTTTGAGGAAAAGGCTCAGAATTCCGAGCCCACCCGCTGGCGGTGATGCAGGGCAGTCTGGAGCGACTGCTGATGCTGACATCTGGTCCGGACTGAAGGACCTGACAACGATTACGGACATGTCGTCTACTGTCACTGCATATGATTCTCTCACCATTGAAAGAATGGTGGAGGATTATATGAGTGACCGCATCCAAGTAGGCACGTCAGACAGTCCATACGTATACTGGCAGGAAAAAATAAGAATTTACTTACCGATAATTCTATTTCTCGGAGTCCGTAGTGGATGCTGGGGTTCCTGAAAGGACCATGGGGAATAGCGGCTCCGCAGGAGACAGGGCACAAAAAGTAAAGCTTTAGGATCAGGTGGTGTGCACTGGCTCCTCCCCCTATGACCCTCCTCCAAGCCAGTTAGGTACTGTGCCCGGACGAGCGTACACAATAAGGGCGGAATTATGAATCCCGGGTAAGACTCATACCAGCCACACCAATCACACCGTACAACTTGTGATCTAAACCCAGTTAACAGTATGATAACAGCGGAGCCTCTGAAAAGATGGCTCACAACAATAATAACCCGATTTTTGTAACTATGTACAAGTATTGCAGATAATCCGCACTTGGGATGGGCGCCCAGCATCCACTACGGACTCCGAGAAATAGAATTATCGGTAAGTAAATTCTTATTTTCTCTATCGTCCTAGTGGATGCTGGGGTTCCTGAAAGGACCATGGGGATTATACCAAAGCTCCCAAACGGGCGGGAGAGTGCGGATGACTCTGCAGCACCGAATGAGAGAACTCCAGGTCCTCTTTTGCCAGGATATCAAATTTGTAGAATTTTACAAACGTGTTCTCCCCTGACCACGTAGCTGCTCGGCAGAGTTGTAATGCCGAGACCTCTCGGGCAGCCGCCCAAGATGAGCCCACCTTCCTTGTGGAATGGGCCTTAACCGATTTAGACTGTGGCAGGCGTGCCTCAGAATGTGCAAGTTGAATTGTGTTACAAATCCAACGAGCAATCGCCTGCTTAGAAGCAGGCGCACCCAACTTGTTGGGTGCATACAGTATAAACAGCGAGTCAGATTTTCTGACTCCAGCTGTCTTGGAACATATTTTCAGGGCCCTGACAACTCCTAGCAACTTGGAGTCCTCCAAGTCCCTAGTAGGTGCAAGGCACCACAATAAGCTGGTTCAGGTGAA